>NC_137007.1:28194700-28217200 GCF_032717465.1 Coenobita brevimanus | reverse complement strand
AAAGATACAAATTATGTGTGTGTGTGTGTGTGTGTGTGTGTGTGTGTGTGTGTGTGTGTGTGTGTGTGTGTGTGTGTGTGTGTGTGTGTGTGTGTGTGAGTGTGTGTGTGTGTGTGTGTGTGTGCGCGCACCATCTCTCTCTCTCATGCATACACACACACATGGCCAAAATATACATACACAAGCACTATCGCAGACACTCATCCAGTCCTTCATACATAGGCAATCACTCTCTGATATATATACCGTCTCACACCCACAACACCCTACACGCACACACACCTACACACACGCACCCTACACACACACACTCACACACACACACACACACACACACACACACACACACACACACACACACACCTACACACACGCACCCTACACACACACACACACACACACACACACACACACACACACACACACACACACACACACACACACACACGGCTTCCCCCCCGGTCTCTCTCTGCTACACAAACACGAACATACACAGGTCCTGGTTTCGCATTCATGAAGGATCTTAACCAAGCCACAGGTTAACAAGTGTCCATAGCAGTTTATTATTACAGAAATTACTTGGCTGACATATTTTTTCACCCTATAAATTAATCTAGCAAGGAAGAGAAGTGCATAGTAGCTAAAAGCGTGAGAATGACCGCACACACAATCTTACGGAAAACATAAGATCAAGAGTCTTTGTAAATACGGGTCACAGGTAAGACACTACACTAACTACTACTCTTGCATCCACACAGCGCACCTACACCCTAACACAAGCACAACACCAATACCACATCTACATCACCACACCACACTTCTCTCAGACTCCTTCACACCAAATCTACACAAACACAGCCACATCCACATCATATCTATACAAACACACAGCTACATCCATATCAACTTTATACAAACACACAGCCACATCCACATCATATCTATACAAACACACATCCACATCCACACCAAATCTATACAAACACACAGTCACATCCACATCATATCTATGCAAACACACACCCACATCCACATCAAATTTATCAAACACACAGTCACATCCACATCATATCTATACAAAAACACAGTCACATCCACATCATATCTATACAAACACCAAACACACAGTCACATCCACATCATATCTATACAAACACACAGTCACATCCACACCATATCTATAGAAACACACAGCCACATCCACATCATATCTATACAAACACCAAACACACAGTCACATCCACATCATATCTATACAAACACAGTCACATCCACATCATATCTATACAAACACACAGTCACATCCACATCATATCTATACAAACACCAAACACACAGCCACATCCACATCAAATTTATACAAACACACAGCCACATCCACATCAAATTTATACAAACACACAGCCACATCCACATCATATCAATATAAACACAGAGCCACATCCACACCAAATCTATACAAACACACAGTCACATCCACATCATATCTATACAAACACACAGTCACATTCACATCACATCTATACAAACACAGTGTCACATCCACATTATACTATACAAACACACAGCCACATCCACACCAAATCTATACAAACACACACCCACATCCACATCATAACTATACAAACACACAGTCACATCCACACCAAATCTATACAAATACACAGTCACATCCATATCATACTATACAAATACACAGTCACATCCATATCATACTATACAAACACACAGTCACATCCACATCAAATCTATACAAACACACAGCCACATCCATATCAACTTTATACAAACACACAGCCACATCCACATCATATTATACAAACACACAGTCACATCCACATCATATCTATACAAACACACAGTCACATCCACATCAAATCTATACAAACACACAGCCACATCCACATCATACTATACAAACACCCCCCAACATCCACACCACTTCTATACAAACACACAGTTCCCCCTCACATCCATATAAGAAAACATCACTACAAGAGGCACATCCAACTCCTGTATCAATGAAACAACACTCCTGCCCCAGTAAAACACCAATCATGCATCAGTAAAACACCAATCATGCACCCGTAAAACACCAATCATGCACCAGTAAAACACCAATCATGCACCCGTAAAACACCAATCATGCATCAGTAAAACACCAATCATGCACCAGTAAAACACCAATCATGCACCCGTAAAACACCAATCATGCACCAGTAAAACACCAATCATGCACCAGTAAAACACCAATCATGCATCAGTAAAACACCAATCATGCACTCGTAAAACACCAATCATGCATCAGTAAAACACCAATCATGCATCAGTAAAACACCAATCATGCACCCGTAAAACACCAATCATGCACCAGTAAAACAACAATCATGCACCCGTAAAACACCAATCATGCATCAGTAAAACACCAATCATGCATCAGTAAAACACCATTCATGCACCAGTAAAACACCAATCATGCACCAGTAAAACACCAATCATGCACCCGTAAAACACCAATCATGCATCAGTAAAACACCAATCATGCATCAGTAAAACAACAATCATGCACCCGTAAAACAACAATCATGCATCAGTAAAACACCAATCATGCATCAGTAAAACACCAATCATGCACCAGTAAAACAACAATCATGCACCCGTAAAACAACTATCATGCACCAGTAAAACACCAATCATGCATCAGTAAAACACCATTCATGCACTAGAGCCACACACCACACACACACCAGTCATGCTCCGGCCCACACGCTGATCACATGCACAACCACCACCACCCCACGGCCACACGACCACCACCCCACCACCACCACAACCACGACCACTAGGCAGAGTCGTGACCCCAACCCCAGGGCGAGGGTGCCACATCCCCGGGTGTGTGTAAGATGGAGGGGAGGGACGTGAGGGGATGACCTGGCAATGCTGATTTATGGTTATCCAATTGTTCTACACTCACATTCATTCATACACCCACCCACCTCCTCTCTCTCTCTCTCTCTCTCTCTCTCTCTCTCTCTCTAAGCCTTCTTCTTCCGGTTGCTATATACCCATCGCCTGATTTCATATCCTGAAGTTCCATCCGAGTTGGTCACGAAATATATTTTTCGTTGTAAGAGTGAATGTCGTTCTATATGTCACTGGATAAACATTAGGATGAGCGCAAGAAATATTCGAAAATTCCTGAATTCCAAACATTAGGGCACTTGGACTGACTGAAGCAGCTCTGCGATATATGAAGCGCAAATTTAGCGCGATTCCGTTGAGAAATATAAAATGCAAATGATCCCTAAGCAAGCACATCGAAATTAATGGATCTTGAATTTGGCTCTGTTATTTTATCTCCTTAGAGCAGTGGTTCTCAACTCGTTTCAGGCCATGGACCACCAGCCCAATTTAAAAAGATATCGTGGACCATTTCATTTTTGAGTAATGATAAATAAAAGCATAAACAACAAACATGTTGGTTAGAAATATATTTCTTTCAAACAGAATTTCGAGAAATGATATAAAATAGTACACAGCTAACATTTTGGTCTGAAATGTATTTCTTCCAAACATAATTTCCAGGAAATACATAAAAACTTCTCTAACATTTCGCTGTGAAATTTATTTCTAACAAACAGAATTTTGAAATTATGTAGGAGTATACAACTAGCATTTTTCTTTGCAACCAGACTTTTGGATTCTCTTCTCACTGACAAGCTTTTCAATGTTAGGAGTGGTACCTGATAATGCACAATGAATATCGCTTTCCACTGCAAGCCGATGCCTCTGTTTGGACTTAATGTGCAACAAACATGAAAATCTGCCTCACACATGGAAGTTGACGTAAATGGCAGAAGACATCTGACTCCATGTTTTGACAGATTTGGGAAAGTACCAATTATACTGGAATAATCAATAGGAATAATACAATAAAATGAATGGCCAATTATTTGTTGATAAAATTTTTCGTCCTGAATTTTCAATAAATTAAAAATATATATGCACCAATCTCCAGTTTATTACCAAATATAGTGAACGTCCTGTGGACCACCCAAAAAGTCACCATGGACCACCAGTGGTCCATTGACCACCAGTTGAGAACCACTGCCTTAGAGGGAACAATTCGGCGGGCTTCTAGGCTTGGGATCCATCTTCCTTCCATTAAAGAAAAAAAAAATGTAAGTAGTGCATAACAGCGCCAAATCTGATTCCTTATTACAGAGTTGGTAATCACTACTATATAGCTTTAATAACAATAATGAAAAAAATACTAACATAAGCAACGCTACACTGCTGCAACTCTCCATCTAATCAAGCACATACCACCCCCTTCGCCTCCCTGCACACCTAACCAAACGCATAACGGCCCTTCCCCCCATTTTTTCTTTTAAAGGGGGGCGTAAGGAGAACGCCTTGAGGACACAACCTGGGCCCTTCAGATTTCTTGAGCAAGTCACACTGAAATCGCTGGAACAATTACTGAATTTTTTGTACTTTTTCCATTATTAAAAAAAAAAAAAAACTAAGACACAGCATTCTACCTATCAAAAGGCACCAGTTTCCTATAAAACACATAACTATGTGAAACTTCATGACTCTATAGTGAATACTTTCTGAATTCTGGCCCGGAAATGAAATCTCTGCCCAGCCAACTGCCCTGCCGCCCGACTCTAAGGACGGGCACCTATTGATCCCATTGATAACAACACCCTCCTCTGACTTTGTCAGGTAGAGGGTAAAAATAAACCATAAAGATGCACTGACAATAATAATGGTGTTTTCAAAAGATAAGTACCGATTCAGTGGCAAGTTTAATGAACGTCATACCAAATGAACTTATACTACCTCCAAGAATATGTGTTACGTCAGTACCAGCAACGCCCCGTTGTGTATGCTTTATCTCTGCCGCTGACAAAATTTCAAGTAATTATCACACGATCTGGTAGGCCGCACGGAAGGTGCACCCAGGCTGCTTGCGGCCCGCGGGTCACAGGTTGACCATGTCCAAGCTAGAGACAGAGAAAGATTATTTTATTTGTACATTTATTTACTTTGCTAACCTCCGTAATGCGTGACGCACATTCAAAGAGCTCTCATCCACAGAAAATCAAAGTTGCCTGAAGGCTCTCCAGTATGGAAGTATAATGGCTCCACTTCTACGCGAACGAAAATGAAAATCCATGAGCCTTGCACGATGAGGGGAAAGAAGCAATATGCTAGCATATTACTAGTTCCAACTGCCTCTGTTCACAAGTACATTGCTTGGCGGTTTAGTTATGTTCTCTAGGCTGGGTGTGAGCGGGTTTATCGCTCGTCATATTGGAGACTCCTGCACATAACGCTAAAGCCTCGAACCTCCAGACTGTTACGAGGAAAGATACTCACACCCAACCCAACGATTTAACATAAACGGGAAGAGACGAACCGTAACTTAACCCTACCGAGACCGATATACCATGTCAGTTATTTCCTCAAGTTCTGAAAGGTCCGCAGAGAGAGGGCAACTGTATTTTGTCATACTCATTGTCGTGGTGCCGGAGAGAGAAACCTTCACGCGGTAGCACCTATATAACTGGGTGCCTCTGTTGCCCGGTTATACAAACGTTCCTCAGCCCCCTCAGTATCACCTGATAGAGGGATGGTGGACTGAGGGAGACGGGAAACTTCACCCTCCAGTTCACCGGGTTCACGTTCAGATGATCCTGGGCCACCACCACCACCACCACCAACAACAACAACAACAACAACAACAACAACAAAAACTCACACTCCGCAACGCTACTGCACTTCAAACTCCACTACCGGAGTAGGTGTTGAGGCTTTACCGGAGCGACAGGACAAGCTACTGAGATAAGACTGTGATCGCAGTGCCCAGCCATGCAACAAAGTATATAACAAAGTAAACAGAAAGATTAACTGTGAGGACAAGGTTAGAAATGCAGCAGCCCCTCCAACACGGTCAATAGTACGTGTAATGCCCTACATAAGCTACTCTAAGTCAGGAAGGACAGGAAAGACATAAGGTTTGTTAATAAGGTGAATCAGTGAATTGAGAAGACCAGTGCTGAACACGAAAATATCCTAAAATTTAGATTTCTCGAAAAGGAGAGACTGAGAGAATGTGTTCCGCTTTAAAACTGAAATGGCCAAAGTTTTGAATAATCAATAAAATCATGAGACAGCAAACAGTGCATATATATTTAGCTAACCCCATCAGGCCGAAGACGTTGTTTCTGTTATTCTTGCTATCACCTCACGATTTTATCCATATTAGGAGAAACTTTTCCAACTCGAGGGGTAAGATACGGCCGTGGGTGTCTTCTTTACTACGTGAGATCGGTTCTACATAAAACTGCCGTAAGCAAGGATAAAATCTGAAAGTACGTCCTCTCACTGAAGGGGTTAAGACAGGCAAGAAAAGCATTGACAGTGAGTAGAGAATTGAACTACTTCACTCTGATGACGCAATTTTAACATTATTCTTGCTATTGTCGGACGAGTTGAGTCAGTTTAAGACAGACTTTTGGAGGTAGAGGAGCTACAAACAGCCTTCATTAACCCACTTACTTCGAGAGAGAGAGAGAGAGAGAGAGAGAGAGAGAGAGAGAGAGAGAGAGAGAGAGAATAAAACTGTCCAGTGGATGTCTAATAACAATTAAAAAAAAAATACGTCACCGAACTGAAAGGGTTGCCAGAGACGTAACCAAGTGTTGTGGCTGTGCATATACCGTACACTTAGACACTCCGCCTACGATTAACTAACCCCTTCGGCACGACTGGTTTTATTTTAATCAGGACACCACCCACACGAATTTACTGACCTGTGGAGAAAATGATCCAAGTGAAGGAGTTAGTAATAGTCTTAATTAACCCCTCCTGAGTTTATTATTCTGGAGGCAGCAAAAATAAAGACGTGGCAAAATCAAGACATAGTAAGAATACGTAAAGACATTATGGGATTGAAGGAGTAAGATATGTGTGTTATTTTGTGTTATTTTTCTCCCTGACGCATCATATATATAAAAAAAATCACCAATGGGCAAAAGACATATACCAAACTATCTCTCTCGGGTTTGACGTAGGAACCAGCAAAGACGATTCAGAGGCAGGAGAGGTGAAATATTAGGCGAATTTTTGCCCCGCACTGTACACACAACGTAACAAGTATTTCTTCAGCGCTTAGCGATCATATCACCTCTGTGTGTGTGTGTGTGTGTGTGTGTGTGTGTGTGTGTGTGTGTGTGTGTGTGTGTGTGTGTGTGTGTGTGTGTGTGTGTTCAAAGTCTAGTACGCCCACGCCGATATCTCCCTCATCCTCCCCTCCTCTCTCCCTTCATGTACAACTATGAATATACAGCATACACCCACCTATTAACCATTCTCTCTCTCTCTCTCTCTCTCTCTCTCTGGTGTGCCTTCCTGCCTCCTCCACTCCCTCCTTTTCCTCGCCCACCAGCGTCCGGGCCAATACCCCCAGCAGCAAACAGTTGGCCTTTAGTCTGCTGCCGTCCTAGCCCACGTAAATTTCCTTTTACTCTGGTCTTCTGGCCTATCTTGAATTTGGCTATTATTTTATTTGTATTTTTCTTTTTCTTACAGGGAACAATCTTGGGGGATTCCGGCCTTTGGTTCCTTCTTCCTTGCACTGAAAATAAATATTGTCTCACATATCACATACACATAATTACATTACTTATTACCAAGAGGCGACCAAGTTTCCTTTTTACCATTGCCTGTGTTGTCCGTATCAAAAAGTCTGTATATATATTTTTACCTTTTCATATAGTGTTACTTAACCTACATGCTGCATCGATCATTTATTTCGAGGTTACAGCACCTTTCCAGGCAATGAAGGCATAAAACGTGTTCATTCAGCCCTGACCACACCATCTCATTCATCCGAGGGAAAGCCTTAAATGGTACAGGGTTTTAACAATATCTCAATTAACACTTCCCCAGGCAATGAACTAAAATTTTAATGTGGCTACCGAGACGACTTTGTTCAGTATGAAAAAAAAAAATAAAATATTACCCTTGTCTGCTATAATGTGGTAAGAGTTTAGGATGTAACCATTTAGTCTTAGTCTGTGTTGCTTCAGTAGCTCTGCTGATAAATTTATTGTTTTTTTTTTTTTCCGAAACTTGAATAATCGAATATGTATCTCAGAATAACTCCCCCCAGCAGCCTGTGTGTGTGTGTGTGTGTGTGTGTGTGTGTGTGTGTGTGTGTGTGTGTGTGTGTGTGTGTGTGTGTGTGTGTGTGTGTGTGTGTGTGTGTGTGTGTGTGTGTGTGTGTGTGTGTGTGTGTGTGTGCGTGCGTGCGTGCGTGCGCGCGCGCGTCACTGCAGTGGGGGATTTAACTCCTTAATCCCATGAGTAATTAATTTATTCGGGTTACCTCCAGATGATTTTATTCAGCTTAGATATTTTTTAAAGCTCGGGGGTGGGGTTTCCATACAGTGATCAATAACCCCGCCACTCCTTGAGACCCTCCCTAGGCTGAATAAACTCGTCTGGTGACAGCAAGAAGAAAACATATAAAGACCAAGAAACGGGCCGAATGTTCCCAGCGCAAATCTTAACTTTCTTGAAAACTGTGAACACGGGAGAGTATTTCCATTCATCCATTCCCTGCGTTCACTCCACCTCTTATACATTCTCCCGGCGCTCTCTCTCCCCTTCTCTTTTTCCATCCGGCTCAATTCATTCATTAATCTTTCGCTTTTATCTCTCCCTCTTTCCCGCTCCCTCTCCCTTTCCATCATTCATCAATCAATCATCTTTTTCTTCTCCTTCCAGTACATATAAATACATGCCGGTGCGCACAACTACACACCTTATATGCACACTGTATCACCTAAAATACACACACCCTGCCTCATAATCCTGCATTCACAAGCGTTCACAATGGCTTGCACACACACACACACACACACACACACACACACACACACACACACACACACACACACACACACACACAAGGATATAAAACAGGACCATTCTAGGAGAGATTGGGCAGTGGTGGTATTCTTTATAGCGGCGCAGTGAGTCTTGGAGGAGGCAGTGGGTGTCTTTATTGCCAGTGCTACTCAGACCAATACAACTGTTGCTAGTATATTAATATTGATACGGCAACTACACACACAACTATCACTACTGGTATTGATATTGCTACAACATCTACACACACAACTATCTCAACTACTATTAATACCACAACATCTACACACAAAATTATCATTACTGTACTGCTGTTAATAATGCTAAAATAACTACACATACAGAAATCACCACAACCATACCTGTGAGTGTTACTGATGCCAATGCTGCTGCTGCTTGTGTGTTCATATTGCTACCACTACACACTCAACTACACACTCCATAACTGCTATCACTGTTGTCTCATAACTCTTCCTCTGCAACAGCTACTACACATACAACCACCATTATTACCACTACTGTTGTTACTGTTACTAATGCCGATACTACTGTTTGCTGTCGCTGTTGTTGGATGTATTAACAGTTATAACGCATACGCCTATCACAATTCTCGGTCCACTTGAACTTCGCCTCAAATTCTCAGTTCATGGAGGACGTAGTGAAGGGGTTAATGAGGCTACATCTAATCCCTCTAGTTCGAAAAGTGAATCCTAAGGCGAAGAAAGTTGTCTGGAATTAGGAAGAATAACTTAAAAAAACGCGCCATCTGGTGGACAGGGTCAATAACACGACGGGGAGTGTAGGAGGGTATCCATGCAGGCGGGACGTGGCTTCACACACACACCTACCATCAAGTCCGTGTCTTAAAAGTGATTGGTGTTGGCAGTGTTGGCATGAAGGTATCTCAGGAATCTTGTTCTCCCGTAAGAAAAATCTTCTCATGTATCTTTTTCTCCCTAAAAAAAAAAGTGTAAAATTTTCTCACGTATCCTATTCTCCCTAAAAATGGCGTAAATTCTTCTCAGGCATCTTGTTCTCCCTTAAAAAAAAAAAAAAACAAGGTGTGCAATATCTTCTCAGGTATCTTGTTCTTCCGCTAAAAAAAGAACAAGCGTCCGTAAATAAAAAGAACAAGGACGGCAAAATCTTCTGAGGCATCTTGCTTGCGAGAGGGAAATGATCATGATTTCTTTTTCATTTTCTATTTCTTTCTTTGTTTTTATCAAGAAGGGCAAGAAAAGGAGAGTTCAGAAACTTCCCACGCCTCTTGTCTTTCCTGCAGTAACCAATCCAAGTTATGATAGGGATTAGACTGTAGATTTATTTGAGCGTCCCACCTCAGGCAGACCTCTGTGACCCGTCTTGACCTGCGATACTGAAATAAGAACATGGCGGCCTGACCTCAATATCTGTCTGCCCCCAAATATCCCAATGTCTTAAACGTGAAACTCCTGACGGTATTTCCATTTCGAAACCAGAGGGCTCTTTTATGGCCTTTGTTTTACATATACATATATAGCTGCCGACACACACACACACACACACACACACACACACATATATATATATATATATATACATTCACACACCGTACAGGCCTATAGCTTGTTTTGTCTGTGTGGAACTGAAACCTCTCTTTCCATTCTCTCTCTCTCTCTCTCTCTCTCTCTCGGCTGATGATAAGGGGGGGGGGGGTTGCGTGAAATTGAGACAAGTGACAGGAATCAATACCCATGCACCGCAGACCCAGTGTTCAGTGCTCAGTGTGTAGTATTTTTCTTTTTTTTGACGACACCTTACCCATCAGCAAGAGTCTACAGGTGTGAGAGATGGTAAGATAATAACACCTTCAATAATTTACCCGGAGACGTGTGATGCCGACTCTCCCTTGTGACTTATGATAGTTGCTAGGTTAGGTTAGGTTAGACTAGGCTGCTGGGTTAGGTTCAACCCTTGTGACTTGCCTGTGATGGTTGCAATGTTGAATTTGATTAGACAGGTTAAGTTAGACCCTTGTGCTGTCTCTGATGGCTGTTATATCAGGTTAGGTTAGGTTAAACTGGAAATGGTGACGTTAGAATCTCGCAATCTGCCTCTGATGATTGGTGTGTCAGAACTGCACAAACCTGGAATGTATTCTCGTCCGCTTGGAAGGCTTCCTAACACCTCTTCTTTACCGACTTATTTTGTATATTACACCTTAATAATCTCCTCTATAATACTAACAAATTTTAATCCTTTCAGTATGGTGACATTTTCATGGTTATTTTTTATACCTCTAGATTGTTTCATTCAACTTAGGAAAGATCACTTCTCACAGTGAACCGGTGTACCTTAGGTTAGGTTAAGGTTAGGTCAGATATATAGGGGCCGTATGTAAATCTTCCAGCTAAAAAATTTTCCCAAACTGAAAAATCGTAAGAAAGTAGCAAGAATAAAATAGAATCTATGTCATGGGACTCAAGGGGTTAAGACGGACACAATTTCCATCCATCTCACGGACGAGAAATAAACTGGTATGTAGGAGGTGCTGGGGAGACTTCCTAACCGACGAGAATACGGCGTTGTTTTTTATACTTCATGCTGCTGCCTCCAGACGATTTATGCATCTTAGCAGAGACTCTTCCAGCTGAGGAGTTATATACATACATATACACATACATATATATATATATATATATATATATATATATATATATATATATATATATATATATATATATATATATATAAAGAGAGAGAGAGAGAGTTCACTAACCCCTTTAACACGAGTGCACCTTCTTCATTTGAATAAAAAGGTTTTGGCGTAGCTTACAATTATAAAATGCATGTGGCCAGTTTCAGGAGGTTAAATATTCTCAACCGTGACCACTGTGGCCTAAGATGCGAGGGCGTGTGTGCCAGTGCCAGCACTCTGACTCAGGATGTGGTGACAATAAATCAAGGCAGTTTAAAGATATTGACAATCATCAGAGTATCCGATACCAACGGATCCATGGTCTACACTGACGGGCTTCAAAAGGCCAATAAGATCTAGATAAACTACACAGTCGTTCTAACACCAGCGTTTGTGTTACTACCTCATGCATTGTGAAGAGTGGTAACACCCTACATGTGAGAATGAATAGTATAAAAATTACTCCATCGTAAAACAGATATTAATGTAAAACTACTCCTCTCCGTCTGTTGCCAGACAACCCTGAATGTACAGCATCTGCTTTTATTTCCATACACTAATAATACTGAACTCAGCTATCATATATAACTAAATTATAGCTATGCTAAAAACACCAGTGTAACAACATAAGTGATACTGTATATAATTTTGAAGTGATAAATTATTCAACTCCTTCTCTAGTAGGTCTCTGAACTGAATAAATTCGTCTGGCGGTATGAAGAATAAATCAAGGCAAAAATTAAATCCAAAAAATAATACAGTACAACTGTAGCCCCACCACAGTGTATGGTGTGTCCTACTCGTATGCTGCACAAAATACAAGAGACGGCCGTGGAATAATGGCAATCAAAAAGGTTAAGGCTCTGCTGCACACTATCAAACATCATATTCCTTAATTAAGTATACACACACACACACACACACACACACACACACACACACACACGTTAGGCGTTAAAGATGATGGCGTTGTGGGAAAGATAACAGTCCAGTCTGGAGTACATGAGGGGTGAGGTGAGGTGTTAAAAATTACTGTGTTGCGACCGTGCGCGCGCTCGTGCGTGTGTGTGTGTGTGTGTGTGTGTGTGTGTGTGTGTGTGTGTGTGTGTGTGTGTGTGTGTGTGTGTGTGTGTGTGTAGAAATGGGCAGGTGGAATAGGAGGGGGCGCGGCCGCTTACCAGTAGAGGAAAGATTGTGTGCTTGTGGTGAGATACAGACGGAGGTGCACTAATATTGTACGCTCACTCAGCATTTACCTAACTCCCACAATTTCTCTAGAATTCACGATCTCTTCGATGGTACATTTACTGATGAATCCTCCTGTAGAATCATAAGACAGATCCTGGATACTTATTCGTGACATGTATCATGATTTATGCGTGTGTGTACGTGTAAATGTATAGGAGCATACTGTATATGTATATACTTGTATGCTTATGGCTGTATGTGTGTGTGTGTGTGTATATGAAGGTATGTGGGCTGTTTATGTCTGTATTTCTGTATGTTTAGAACTGCATGAATGTATGAAAATACAGTATGTGTGTTTTCTTTTATTTTGGTCTTAATTGTAAACATGACTACAATCTCAGATCTTTTTATGTTTTTATATTTGACGCTGTTTGAGATGGCGTTTTCTTGTTTTATTATTCTATTATTGTAGACAAGTACCTGTAATGACTGCTTCAGCTATTTTATATTTTACGTTACATTACATGTGTGTGTGTGTGTGTGTGTGTGTGTGTGTGTGTGTGTGTGTGTGTGTGTGTGTGTGTGTGTGTGTGTGTGTGTGTGTGTGTGTGTGTGTGTAAGGGGGTGGGGGAATTACCGGGTGGATGGCCGAGCCTGGGATACCAGGGTCTTGGTAATGCTGGCCTTAGGAATGTTTCTGGGAAGCTGTTGACGCCATCAGCTTAGTGTAGTGACCTGAGCCATGTTTTGTACACCCGTACTAGCCTTGTAGTTTCCGGAAGAAGGGGATTACATATATAGGTATGGATGAATGACACGAGATATATATATATATATATATATATATATATATATATATATATATATATATATATATATATATATATATATATATATATATATATATATGTATATATATATATATATATATATATATCTACACACGGGACTTCACAGCCTACTGTTCCACTAACCCCTCATGGGTCCTGATTTGTTCAAGTAATCCTTCAATGTCTGGAAATGCCGGCCACATCTTAAGTTCCTCCCGTCATCAAAGTAGGATATACAAGGTGTCCACTTGGAATACTGTTCAATGACTTGAACAATCTTCTACAAAGCGAAACGTTGTCACCTTAATAAAGGCTTGTCTTCAATACGGTGTTTATATTACATTTTGTCTGCGTGTTGCCCTCTCTCACTCTAGGACTCTAATTTTATCTAAAACACACTCAAAATTCTTCTAATTATACCTTAACTTTCTTAAAATACTTCTCATTATAAGAAAAATAAACGCAAAGTGCGTCTCACCGCGAACATCTTGCCATTATACAAGCCACCCCAACCACATCCAAGGCAGCAGTGGCAAAAACAGATGCATGTACTGTAACATTTGCAAACATATAACTCTTCCTTCCGCAAAGCACCACCATAACCACCACCGCCACCACCACCATCATCAATATAACCTGGTAGTAAGTGGTGGCGGCCATCATCTGCTCACAAGATGTTGCGTTACCTACTTCTTTCTTCACCTTTACCATTCTTTTTTATTTGTCTCTCCTCCTTCCTTCCAATTCCTCCATTCCTTCCTGTCCTTTTTTATTATTTTTCTTTTCACTTTAGGGGTCTCTTCACTGAGTGACAGGTCGGTTTTGCGTAACCCAGGAAACCAGTTACAAAGCTGGGTAGTAACCATATAACTAAATACCGGGGTGATGTGGAGCATATTATGGTGCTCCTGTTCAATGGGTGGAGAGACGAATGCGGCGTCCATCCATGAATCAAACCTCCACACTCATCTCTGCGTTCCGCTGTGTCAAGGTGCTGTCTGCCGCAAGGAAACATCGGTTCACTGCACGGGACGGCCCTGCAGGGATGGTTGCTTAGCTGCGGTTGATGGGATAGGCTCGGCCAGACAGACAGGGGTTACTCAACAGATACAGTACATCAACTCCCGTAACCAACACCACAACCAACACCAACACCAGCACCGGTTGTACATAATACCACCAACAACAATATCACCACCACTTCTACAAACCATCACCATTCCCACCACCACCACTTCCACATACCACCACCAGTCCCACATCACCACCATATGCCACCCCCCAGCCCGACTCTCCTGTACCGTGCCATTAGCGGGGTCAGGACATAGGTTGTAGTTAGTGTGACGTTACGACCCCCCGTGTATGGTGTCCCGCCCAGGTGTGGTTAGCGGCCTGAGGGATGGCTTATTCTCACGCCCTTCCACCTACACCCACGCCTTACCTCACCCCCTGCATCACGCGACTCACGCACGCCCACGCACTTCCCGCCCCAATGCTTCACGCTACGCACACACGCCCACGCATTTCTTGTACCCAATGCCTTACGCAACTTACGCGTGCCTCATTCAACTCAGCTAACTCAACATTTACGCAAGGCCACACGCTATACCCATATACAGTACGTCAGTGCTCACCAGCATTCCATGCACATCAACTGCTAGGAGCTTATGATTAATATTATCTATGACTAGTCTTCCATGTTGTATCTTTCACACACACACACACACACACACACACACACACACACATATTCAATGAAGTGCATCCACACACCCACGCACTGATAACATTCAACTTGCATGCACACTCCAGTATCTCAGCGTGGACACACACACACACACACACACACACACACACACATACGGCCATTAGTTTTTTGTCCCTTCACTCCGATGACGCTTTTTATATTTCATTCTTGGTACCCCTACGTGACCTCACCTGGAAATCACTCTCTCAATGAAGGGCTTAACGATGGCTACCCAATTCCTATATGTAAAAAATAGCCTATTCTAAAGTGAAGGAAATCGTCTAAGTATATATATATATATATATATATATATATATATATATATATATATATATATATATATATATATATATATATATATATATAGTTATGGGACTGAAGGTGTTACTACAGAGTCAGCCAGACCCACAAAGCTTTACCAGGTGTCACTATAGTTCGTGCACCGTAAGTTCGCGGATAGTTTCATCCTATGCAGTTTATTTCCTGTAGATCAATGGCAGAATAAGACAATACTGAGACTTTACATTCTTTCCCTAACACTTTTTCGTGACTAGCAACATATTCTAGCATTAATCTCATGCTAAACCTTCTATCTGTCTATCTATCTATTGCCAGACGCCTTAATCCCGTAAGGGGTGGCCACAAACAAATCGCCTCCATGTCGCCGTCCCCCGGCATTTCACTGCCCCGCTCCCAGCTCACTCCCCTTCTGTCATATATCTCTCCACTCCATCCGTCCATCTCATCCTTGGCCGCCCCCTCCCTCTCCCTCCCTTCACCTGTCTCACATACACTCTCCTTGTCATTCTCTCGCTCTCAAATCCTCTCCACATGGCCAAACCAGCTCAGTGTGTTTCTCCTAACGCTTCCTATCACATCCACATCCACAGTACAACGCTCCTGCACTTCCTCATTTGTCTGTCTGTACTTCTGACTCCACATGCTCCTCTCAAGTAACTCATTTCCACTGCTCTCACTCATGAATTATGTCCCCTTATCAATTAATATTTAATTTTATGATCAAGTTAAAATGACCATAGTGTCCCGTCTAGGTCTGAAGATATGTATGTATCAAACTCTGTACCATGGTGTTTATTAACAACACACAAGACAAAAACCACTAAACCAATCTTGTGGAATATTGGTGTTAATGGCTTTTCAATTTTCTGCCTACTTTTTTGAGAGTGTGTGGTGTACTGCTGCTCCGCATAGGCTACTTGGTACGGGTCCTCTTAGTCTATCCCTTACAGTCCTTTGAGATATAATAATGAGTCAGACGGGAACGATAGCAAGATATTTCCCACTGTCTTCCTAAAAGAGTAAAATGCCTGAGGTTGGGCCGCTGTAGGGCAGAACATTTGCGAGTAGGTGACTGGCCCACGACCATGATGGCACTGTACGGCTGAAACATCTCCAGCCACCTTTTGAGATTTCGAAGTAGGTCACAGGTTAGCATTTTTCATTCATCTCTTTGTCATATAATCTACTTATTCCATTTAGGCAACATTAGAGAGAGAGAGAGAGAGAGAGAGAGAGAGAGAGAGAGAGAGAGAGAGAGAGTGCGTGTGTGTGCGTTGAGCTGCAGATGCGATTACCCCTTCCCAACGATTGCGTCTTTTATTAACTATGCTCTTGCTGCCACCAGACGATTTATTTGAGTTAAGGAAGGGCTCTCCAGTAGTGAGGGGATTGCGAACTATCTCCATCAACCCTTCCATTTCCAGAGACTTTCCCTGATCCGAATAAAAGTCTCTGGCGGAGGGAAGAAAAAGACGTACTGAAGGGGGTTAATAAGATAAAGGATGATGAATGGATGTTGGTAGGAATGAAGACGTGAATGGGTGGTGACGTGTGTGTGTGTGTGTGTGTGTGTGTGTGTGTGTGTGTGTGTGTGTGTGTGTGTGTGTGTGTGTGTGTGTGTGTGTGTGTGTGTGGTCATGTGTGGGAGGGCAGACAGGACAAAGACGACCCATCACGAAACAACGATTAGATTGAAACTGTGCTGAGGTGGGTGGGCGAGTGAGGTCAATGACAATCTCGTAAACAATGACAAAGTGAACGTAAATATATCACAGTAATAACCAATCTCGTAATTCACCGTTCCAGTGCAGGGGTCCGAAATTGTGCTACCGTTGTCCGTAGTAAAAACAGATGACCAACTTACCCTTCTTGATGGCATTACTTGATTCAAAAGGAATAAGAACAAGAAACAACTTCAGTCGCCTCTTGTGGGCCTAAATCCACGCGTGTTACAAGGCCGACACTCCGATCGGGGGCTTCTGACCACTACACCACCGCGCGTTGTAGTGATCGCAGGCATTTTCTCTCAGTCTTTATGGTCGGGTTGTTGTCACCCCTAACTCCCTTCAGCTCAGTTGATGGCCAGGTGTAGTCAGGCAGCAGAATAAATTGGACTAGTAACCATGGAGACTATCGTTCCTACCACATAACGAAGCCTCTTTGAATTTCATACAACCACAACTTCGTATTCAGGCTGTGAGTGGCCCAGTTCCCTCAGATGAAAACAACCAGTTATACCAGTCAGGGAATATCACAGTTTTGTCCGTTCAACCGATACTGCAGTGGAGGAGACACATAATTTAGCTTTATGTGTTGCAATGGAAACTTTAGCATTTTATTTTCTTTGTGTATCAAGCTCTGGGCACAGGCTTCACAGCCCAGTAGTCCTCCTACATGCCTTACACCTTCACATATCACCACTTCGGCTCTAACGCCCACCGTTCATACTGAATACATGCTGCCTCACACAGAACTGGTGTATTGGTATTAGTGGGGGTATTTTTACATGTCGGCGGGTCTTCTGGTAGATCAGTAAAGTCAGCTTTTTGAAATTCAACCCTTAAACTGTTCCCTGTCCCAGCCGGGACTGAAACCTGGATCCATTAGGACAGAAGACCACCTCTCTACCGATTCAGCCATCGCCTCCCCCTCCAGTGACTCACTCTTAGCCTAATAAAATCGTGTGGCATTAACTGGAGTATAATACTAGAGATAATACTAGAGCTGTCCCGACCATGAGAGGATTAATGGTGACAGCATTCTCTCTCTCTCTCTCTCTCTCTCTCTCTCTCTCTCTCTCTCTCTCTCTCTGTCAGTTAAATATACAAATTACATATAAAAAGGTGAAGTAAAAGACTAGAGTTGCTCGGACCGTGAGTGTTAATTGGCCATTTTTCTAGGCATCACAATAAACATGACAAAAAACAAATAAACAAAATAAAGCTGGATTGCGCGTGACTTGTAATGAGTCCTTATTGCCCAGGTTTGCATCGAACAGTAATTCCCACCCACTGCAGCCCAGTTACGGTTTTAGTTTACGTATTATTATTTATTGTATCCCAGACGGTTGTATTGTATCCCAGACGGTTGTATTGTATCCCAGACGGTTGTACTGTATCCCAGACGGTTGTATTGTATCCCAGACGGTTGTACTGTATCCCAGACGGTTGTATTGTATCCCAGACGGTTGTATTGTATCCCAGACGGTTGCATTGTATCCCAGACGGTTGTATTGTATCCCAGACGGTTGCACTGTATCCCAGACGGTTGTATTGTATCCCAGATGGTTGTATTGTATCCCAGATGGTTGTATTGTATCCCCAGATGGTTGTATTGTATCCCCAGACAGTTGTATTGTATCCCCAGACGGTTGTATTGTATCCCAGACGGTTGTACTGTATCCCAGATGGTTGTATTGTATCCCAGATGGTTGTGTTTACCTTAAGGGAGATTTTTGGAACTTATTAACCCCTTCATTACGACATGCATCACCTGTATGTATATATAGAGAGAGAGAGAGAGAGAGAGAGAGAGAGAGAGAGAGAGAACATTTCATCAAGGTCTGAGACGATTTAAGGACGGTGTAAAGGAACTATTGATCGTAGCTGTAGAGTCAGGGAATAAAATATATTACCGTAGTCCTTTCACCCTAACCTGGCCCAGATTTTCGTCCTTCTGTAGCTTATTTCATGTAGTTCAGTGGCAGAAAAAGACAATACTCTGCACCTTTTCCATGGCACCTCTTTGTGACTAGCATCATATTCTAGTGTTAATCTCGTGCTACAACTCACGATTCAAGAGGATGAGATGGGAATTTTAGGCCAGGTCTGAGTAAAAGGGGTACAGTCATGTCCCAGGAGTACAAGCCCACTCACGATGGGGGCAACTCTAGTGTTCTATTTCTGCTAACACCACACGATTTTATTTACATCGTCATAAGAGCCACAGTGTCTTATTGCGGACAGAAGTTTCGATCCACTTTTTGGCTGAACAATTACGAAACTCTTACACAGTATTCTGAAAAGCTTGTCGGGTTCTGAGGTTCGCAGTACTGGATTTCAAAAGTCATTGCTCACCGTCTCGTTGTTTATCGTACGGATGTGAACCGATGTTAGTCTCCGCAGTATCATTAACCTTCTCCTGGCCGGAAAATCTATAGTGTTTTCATTTTGGCCAACACGATGCGAGCCTAAGAGTGTTAATATTGATACCATTATCCATTCTCGTGGTCGCGTCGAATAATTTTTTCTATAACATTACAGTCAACGCCACATGAACTGACTGACTGAGTGAGGGTAATTTCACTTACAGATGAAGAGGGGAAGGAAAAACAAAAAATAATCCATACACCAGATTACAAGTGTCCTTCATTCATAAAACATCTGTAACAGTTGGACCTGAACAGCTCTAGGTTGAAGGACTGGAGCGTGAGCGTTAAAAATGCACCAAACCTAACCCAAGTCTTACCTGGAGTAATGCCTGTTGTCTAATGAGGGTCGACTTTACCGCCATGTCTTCATTAAAGTTTAAGATATTTCACCACTTCCCTCCGATGACACTGGCCCGGAAATAGCGCTCTACTAGGAACTGACGTGACCCTATCTAATGTGTTGCGGGGATGGCTCAGTCGGCTGGTATGGGCGTGGTTGTGGCATTTGGAGTAAAAAATGAATAACTGATGCAGGGTAGATACTGCTAACGCTAACTAAACCGTGCCCGCAACACACGAGAAATCAACCTTACAGCACTTGTGTCTCCAGAGGCCTTCATTCAGGATTAGGGAGATTTTTTTGATTTGGTGAGGAGAAATACAGTCTTTCTCGATCCCTTCCCTACCATAGACCTTTCCTAACTTCAATGAAAATTAAGTAACGTACCAAGAATAAAGTAAATAATATGTAACAAATTAGAAACAGCTCCAGTATTTAGGTCTGGTGGACATGAGACACAACGACCTCCTACAGGTCGTTTGTGGATGCGTGCAGGTGTGTAGGATGTGAACAGGGAGAGGGGAAGGAGGGGGTGCCTTTCACTCGATACTGTGGGCGGTTATAACTCAGAAACATGTGTCAGATGAAGAAACAGACAGGTGTAAATCAGAATCATTGTCAGACGTAGAAACAAGGTGTAAATCAGAAACATGTGTCAGATGAAGCAGGAAGGTGTAAATCAGTAGCATGTGTCAAATGAAGAAACAAGCAGGTGTAAATCAGAATCATGCATTAGATCAAGAGACAGGAAAATGTAAATTTAAAGTGTCAGATGAAGAAATATGCAGGTATACATCAGAATCATTGTCAGACGTGGAAACAAAAAGGTGTAAATCAAAAACATGTGTCAGACGTAGAAACAAGAAGGTGTAAATCGAACACATATATCAGACGAAGAAACAGACAGGTACAATAAGGAACAAATGTCGAAAGATAATAATGACGATGATAGCAGAAGTAAACACTGTATGTAATCTGGAACACACGTAGGACGATTGTGAAGGCAAGATTAAACTGTAAACCATCAGGAATGCATGTTGGGTGATGATAAGAACAATATTAATCAGTGCAAATATTGAGAAACGCAAGTCAGACAATAAAAGAGGCAAACATAACAGTACATGAAGTCAAAAGAATATGTCAGACGAGGATGAGGGCGGGTGTTGATAGTGTGAACAATCAGAACGCATGTCAGTCACTGAAACAGACAGATGCAAACCAGGAACATGTGTTGGCAGTCGATGAAACAGGAAGGTGAAGGTCAGACGCACATGTGAGACGAGGATGAAGGCAAGTGTCAACCAGGAAAATATTTTTGACGAAAAAAAAGCATAGACAGTCAGAATGAAATGTCAGATGGTGATGATGTAGGCAAGTGTAAATCAGGGGAACATGTGACACGATGATGAGAGTCGTTGTACAGGAATAGGAAAGAAAATGAAATATATCAATCGGTGAAATAGGCAAGTGTAAATACGGAACATATGATTAACGATAATGAGAAGTGTAATTCAGGTACACAAATCAGACGATAAAAAAAGCTAATGTATAAAATAAATACATAAATAAAAAACGCAGCACAAATCAGGCGATAAAACGGGCTATTGAGATAAATGAAATTAAAGGTACATAAAAAAAATAAGTAAAGGAAAAATAAGCATCAAGACATACACATATCAGAGGAAGGAACGAGCAGATGTTAAAAGTGTATCAAACAGGCGGGACAGCGTGTCAGACGGTGATGGGGTCAGGTGTGGAGGTCAGGAACACATGTGGCGCGGGCAGGTTTAGGGTAGCAAGGTTGTGTAGAGGTGTGAGCAGGTGTAAATAAGTGATGGCAGGTGTGAGCAGGCATAAGTGATGGCAGATGAGTACGTGCGATTAAATGATGGCAGGTGTGAGTAGGCGTGATTAAGTAATGGCAGGGTGTGAGCAGGTAAAGTGATGGCAGGTGGCAGGCAAAGTGATGGCAGGTGTGAGCAGGTGTATGTGATGGCAGGTGTGAGCAGGGGTGACTTTTTGATGGCAGGTGTGAGTAAGAACAAGTGATGTCAGGTGTGAGCAGGTGTGAGTACTTATGTGATGGCAGGTGTGCGTAGCTGAGGGTAAGTGATGGCAGGTGAGAGTAGGCTTAAGTGATGGCAGATATGGGCAAATGTGAGTAGATTATAACAGGTGTAAGCAAGTGTGGATAAGTGACGACAGATGTGGGTAGGTGCGTGGGGGTGAACATCGTGAAAAGGTGTGTGCAGCTGTTGGCAGATGTGAACAGATGAGTACATTTGTAGGCAGATGTATGTAGATGTGAACTGATGTGTACAT
>NC_137007.1:28077200-28189700 GCF_032717465.1 Coenobita brevimanus | reverse complement strand
ATGTCTGAGGAGTATGTGTGGAGTGACGCGTATGGATCGAGTGAGAAATGATGAAGTGCGAAGGAGAACTGGAGTTGTTCGGGAGATGGCTGGTAGAGTTGAGCAGAGGGTGTTGCAATGGTTTGGGCATATGGAGAGAATGGATAATGAGCGATTGGTGAAAAAGATAACTAGATCTGATGTGAGAGGTGTAAGACTGAGAGGAAGACCACGAATAGGATGGATGGACAGTGTGAAGAGAGCGCTGGATGCGAGAGGGATGTCTGTTGAGCAAGGAAGAGTGGCTGTGCGTGACAGAAATAAATGGAGAGAAATTGTGAATGAATAAGTAATGACGCAGCCCTGAGGGGATATTCTCCCGCATTTGGTCTGATCAGCTAGTCAGGTCAGGTGCGGGTAAGGGGATGGGTCTGTTATGATGTGGCAGGGGTAAACCAGTTCTGCTGTCGGGCCCTGCTGTGGATGTCACTGATTGCATTGCGCAGTTGACCCTTGTGCGGTGTGATGCGGTGAGGATCTGTCCGTTCTCCCCTTTGGGGCTAAGATGCGAATGAATGTGTTTGAATGGATGAGTAAATGGAGAGTGAGTCGTCCTGTTTTGGCTACCTCCCTTTCCTTGGGGGAAGCAGCCTATGTATATAGATAGATAGATAGATAAGAGTTCTTAAAGTAAATCGCTAACGAAGAGGCATTAAAGATGTCTCATATCCCATCTTCATTACGGCCATCTGTCAATCCACCTTTCCTTCACCTAGATCTCTCTCTCTCTCTCTCTCTCTCTCTCTCTCTCTCTCTCCCTCTCTCTCTCTCCCTCTCTCTCTCTCTGGGAGCAGCTCTCGACTCAGTGTTTGTGTTGTCTGCTGATCGTCACAAACCCAAACAAACCAGCCGCGTTATTGGCCAGTATTGGCTTCAACGGAGGACACACACACTAACACAGGCCCGCACGCGCAAACACACACACACACACACACACACACACACACACACACACACACACACACACACACACACACACACAAATACAAAAATTCTGACACACTGAGCATGCGGACATTTACATTTTCAAATATTTGAACAAACACTTTTTTTCTTACGTGTCTGACTCTGGGCAAAGGCTTCAAGGCCTATTTCTCGGGGGCAATGACCTATCCCAAGGCCCAGTAGTCCTCTTACACCTCCGCATGTCACCACTTCGGCGCTAACATACAACGTCTATACTGAATACATGCTAGGGCTGTCTCATACAGGACTGGTGTATTGGTATTGGCGGGGATATTTTTACGACATGTTGGCGGGTCTTCTGGTAGATCAGTAAAGTCTGTTTTTATGAAATTCAAATCCTTAAACTGTTCCCTGTCCCAGGCAGGATTCGAACCTGGATTCATTAGGACTGCAGGACACCTCTCTACAGATTCAACCACCGCCTCCCCCTCGAAGGAAAAATGATTACCATCACGCTCAAAAAGTTCATTGGCGACACTTCCACGTAGGCTGTGGAGATGAAAGGTGTAGCATGCAATACATTATGTGACACCAATATATAGCACACAACAACAAAATAAAGAATGGGCGGAAAGGATATTATCTGAAGCTCAGGGGTTGAATGAGAAAAATTAAAGGCAGAATACAGTGCTGGCAGGGGCGTGTCGGTGAACTTTTGATCATGGCAGAACATGGACTAAATACAGGAGTCCGTCTTGCACACACCACCACCATGGCAGACAGGTATCTTATATTATTGAGCCTGAAGGCCAACTGACCCTTAGAGTGGAAGGACATCTCATTCACTTACTGGAACAACTTTGGGCAACAATAAGATGCACTCTCCCTACTCTGTAAACAATACTCGATTATCAGATCAGTGATGACCTACGCCTCTCGGGCATGGACCCCGATCCTATCTAATACTCACTACAACACCTTGCAGACCACAAAGAACAACGCTCTATGCATCACCCAGCCCTCCTCAGATACAGCTTAGATCAGAGTTGGGTGGAATCACAGACGACACATGCCCTCTTGCACAATGGGCCCATGCAACATAACCCATATAACAGAGCACTGCACAGCACATGCCAAGCTGAGACGCAGACACAACACCAATGATACTGGAAACCTATGAGACAACCCCACAGGTGCAGTATCTTATCTGTGGTTGACGGGTCTGCACAGTCAGAATGGCTGTGTTTATGAGTGAGTCTATATGTGTTAATGAGGGAACCTCAACAGGTTCTGGGCATGTGTAACTTATCTAAAAAAAAAAAAATACTCCTACCACTACTATTACTACTACTACTACTACCACATCAACTTATTTGTACGTCCCCATTCGCAGTCACCCCCATATCCAGGTGAGTGTGAAAAGAGTCAATATCAGATCACACCAGGAGACTTTATATATATATATATATATATATATATATATATATATATATATATATATATATATATATATATACAAGCTGAGGGAGAGGTGGCTGGTTGTATGAGTGAGTTGGCGATGTATAGAGTGAGCCAGGCCAGCCCCGCCACAGTCAACCCCCTGACCCACTTTAACTTGTTCTGCTTCGCACACCCACACACACACACACACACACACACACACATTTTACAGACGCGGTCTCACTACCAAACGTACCCAACCTTCAGTCCGATGACGTTTTTCTGTACTTAATAAGAACTGCCACCAGTCGACTGTACTTTGTAAGGAAAACACGAACTGTATGCGGTCATTAAGTTTAAGTTTCATCAATCTAGTTCGAAAAGTCCATGGAAAAAATCGTCTGAAGAAAGCAATGAAAAAAAAAAAAAAAAAGTAACATGACTGAAAAGGTTAAATGAGGGGCGGATCCAGTATTTCTTGAAGAGGGACTGTTAAATTTTACATCTTTTCCCCACAGACGACAATCATGCCTTGACAATCTACAGCAGCAGAAACAGACCGTAGACCTGCACTACCAGTTTATTTTACCACCATATACTACATGCGTCATCTACAGGGCCAAATTCATACAGTAAGGAATTTTCATACATTAATTAGTGTTTTTCATTCAATAGATTCTTCATACTTGTCGCCAGGAATATATTATAACGGAAGAAAAGGAAGGACGCATTCTTTGGAACTGCCCCCCCCCCACCTCCCCCGTCTGAATCCGCCTCTGTTAAGGTACTATAGCATTTTTCTTGTGTTGTCGATATATGGCCCGAACACAACGCCACAAATTGCTACTAATAATACACAAATCTCCGCAATATCGCCGGCAAAGAGACAAAATTCATAGAAGGCGCTAAACATTCGCAAACCCCGTTAGGTCCATCGCCAAAACTGCTGAGTAATGTGTATAATTTCCCTCGTTAACCTTGCCTCAGATCAGGGCTGTGAAATTCCCTCGCTTGCCTTAGATCAGGGCTGTGAAATTCCCTCGCTTGCCTCAGATCAGGGCTGTGAAATTCCCTCGCTTGCTACAGATCAGGGCTGTGAAATTCCCTCATTAACCCTGCCTCAGATCAGGGCTGTGAAATTCCCGCGTTAACCCTGCCCCAGGTCAGGGCTGTGAAATTCCCTCGTTAACCCTGCCTCAGATCAGGGCTGTGAAATTCCTGCGTTAACCCTGCCTCAGATCAGGGCTGTGAAATTCCTGCGTTAACCCTGCCTCAGATCAGGGCTGTGAAATTCCCGCGCTAACCCTGCCTCAGAGCAGGGCTGTGTTTAAAGCCTGTAGGTGTCTCGCTACGAATCATCTTCATATTTCTCTGTTTGCTTCATGTGATGGTCCTGTTTTGCATTCCGTTTTAGCTGTGGAATGGGATGTATACTACTACTATTATTGCTTCTGCTACAACTAATGATGATGATGATGATGATGATGATAATAATAATAATAAAATAATAATAATAATAATAATAATAATAATAATAATAATAATAATAATAACGACAACAACAACAACAGCAACAACAACAATAATAATAATAATAATAATAATAATAATAATAACTAATAAAAATAACGACAACAACAATAATAATAATAATAATAATAGTAATCCATCCATCCATCATCCAGTCCTATGTTATCCCATACGAAGCATAGGAGCCCGGGGCTAGGCAAGTTGGTGCTGACATTTATGATGAGAGTGACCAGCCTCACTCATCCCTGAGTGGCATTACATGGGCAATAAACCCCAACCAACCCTTGGATATAAACCTACACAGGCTCAATCCGATTGGAGCGCCTTAAGTACCAACTAAACCACCAGGCGCCAATAATAATAATAATAATAAAAACAACAGGGTCTTTAGTCTGTCATAGGCACTAGTTATTGCAAAAGGAATTCACAAGCGTTTGAGTTGCGTCTGCACCTTCACCGTTACAAGACCCTGACATATTCCTTTACAATACAGGCGTCAGCAGCAGAAGTGGCAAGGACTGGAGACCGTCACTTGATTCAGAAATAGCTTACCTCTGTCAATCACCCATTTTATACCACAGTCACTTTTCTCTTCCTTTAAAGTCTGTATCACGATCCCATTCCACCCATGCAACTATTTATTCGTATAGTACAGACAATTTCTTCCTTACCTCCTTTAGTGATTTTTCTCATTTCAAAATTTTCCTCATAACACTTGCACGATCGGCACAACTCTAGCATGTTAGACGATTTTATTCAGCAAAATGTGAGTCATAGGTGCCCAAGTGTTATTATTAAACTATTAGCTCTCCCACGGACGGAACAACTCCAGTATTTATTCTACTTAACGCCAGGCGATTTTATTAAGCTGGGATTGAGTCTTACAGAGCCCGAGAGTGTTAATGAATGACGAGATTTTATTCCAGCAAAAGAGGCTAATGTCGCTTACGTCACACTGTTATCGTCCTCTGGGATTATTTTAGTTTTATGTATTTTTTAACAATAATACAACTGGCGATACACACATTCATTATCTGTACGACTCTGAGATACTGGCTGATCCATATATTACGCAACCTATGTGTTCTCGTGTGTTGTGGGGACGGCCTAGGGTTACCAGTGTTTACCCTGCACCATTTCCTACTTGACATAACCCTTTTCATGTTTAGTGTCTGATTTTTATATGAACTTGATTAATTTCACAAAGTATCTAAGTGCCTTCGCTCCTAGTAAATGCAGAATGAGCCGTATCCGCAACACACAAGGCTGGCGAGCGCTACATTTGGGCCATCGTGAGTGAAGCCACCTGCCGTTAATGAATACACGTGTTCTCAGGTATCCCGTTCCCTGAGTAAATTAAGCGAGCCAATTACACCCAGCCTTGCCAAACACACTACGCCACTCACAACTCCACAATTCTTTTTTTCTCTTTCTTTCTTTTCTTTCTATGGCTGAAGAGGTTTCGTTACACCTCCTCCTTAGCGATTTAGCCTGTGAATTACACCTCAGCATCATCTGGTACTACTTGTTATTGATGCAAACTATGTCGATGTCAAAGAGATACAAAAGAAAACAACAGAATGTTAGGGTGTCATATGTAGAATAAATCGCCTAGGAAGAGGCGTTACAAAGCCTCCCACGTCACCTGTTCTACGGTCCATAGCTTCTTTAACCCCCTCACGATCGCGTGTGCTCTAGTATTTCATTCCAGCTGACGCCAGACGATTTAATTCAGCTGGGAGTGAGTCGTAGAAGCCTGAGAGCGTTGATGTGAAGAAATCCTGTCTTATATTCTATCTTCAGACGATTTTATTCAGTCAGGGGAGACCTTTTGAAGTGAAGGGTCACAGGCATTACCAATTTACCATTTCCAAGTCATGCCGTCCATATAAATCTATTCTGGCTACCGTCACACGATTTTAGTCAGCTTAGGGGATGCTTCTGGTGGTTAGGGGGTTGATGATAAGAGATAAGAAAATTAAGATAAAAAATACAAGGATAAAAGATAAGAAAATATGAATATAAGAGATAAAAAATATAAAGGTGAGAAAAATAAAAAGATAAAAGATAAAAAAGGGTAAAGGATAAATACAGAGATAAAAAATATAAAGGTAACACAAAAACACAGAAGTAAAAGGAAAAAAAAGTGTATATAAACAGATAAAAAAAAAAGTAAAACATAAAATGGAGAAAGACATGAATAAATAGTATGGCTGATCATTCTCTGCTAACTCTGACACGGTACTCTCTGCGGACATAAATACTGATCCACCCCATACGATACATTACGGTACAGTGAGCGGTGACTTGTGGAAACCCAGGGATGCAAACTTCGGAGCCACGCAACCTTTTCAGAGTATTGTACAAGAGTCTCGCAATGGTTCGGCTAAAAAATTCAAATGATAAGTTTTTCTGCAGTTCAATTTCTGGGGTTCAGCCACTGTTTTGAAGCCCTTCCATCCGGCGACGTGTTTTCTTTATACTTGTTTGATCCAAGTGGTTTTAGAAATTTTGGGGAAGTTTGTAATGGCGGGGCTTGGAAAAATCTCCATTAACCCCTCCACGGCTTGATTTCTCCTCTTAGGCTGAATAAAATCAACTAAGGGTAGAGGAAAAAAAAAAAGTGGGGGGGGGGTTTCTGAGTGAACGGATTACAGAGAGAGAGAGAGAGAATAATCGTTTGCCTTTAGCTGGTGAGAAAAAAAATATCCGAGCTGTCCTGATAATGAAAGACTAAGCAATGACACTATTAACACTCTCAGCTGCTCTGACTCTCTCTCAGCTAAGGAAAATCGTCTGGCGTAAACTGGAATAAAGTACTAGAGCTATCCCGGCCATGAGGGGGGGTCAGTGAACGCTTGTCTCACTCCATGTCCTAAACCAGTGTCCACTAAAGTCAAAAGAACCTCGCATTTTAGGGTTGTTTCATCTCGGAATTTTGGTCACCTTCAAATACACAACTCTATATTTTAAGTATATTTGAGGTAGACACATGACGGGTGTAGTTAGCGTCATGGGAGTGTACTGGAAGGATCTACACTACCGATGTCAAACTCAGTGGATTTATAACAATGTGAGGGTGGAGGAAGGATTGCCTGTACAACCCCTGTGACCAATAGGTAGGGCGTACACACACACACACACACACACACACACACACACACACACACACACACACACACACACACACACACACACACACACACACACATTTCCTCTCTTTCTCTCTCTCTCACTCTCTAACAGATCAACAAACCCGGTGTACCTGTGAAAATAAAATGACCTAAAATAATCCAAGCTGTGACCTAGGACCCTAATTTCACCTGACATGCTTCACTTTCTGCCTTTCTCAGTTGACCTGCCTACTTGCTTTTTAGATGTCTCGTATCCTTTTTACCCCTCCACCTGACAAAGTTAGAGAAGGCTATTGTTATCACTGGACCCAACAAATGTTCGCCCGCAGAGTTGGGCAGCAGGGCGGCTGGCCAGGCGTAGTGATTTCGTCTCTCGGCCAGAACTCAGAAAGTATTCACTATAGAGTCATGAAATTTTACACAGTTATGTGTCTTATTGTGACCTGGTGCGTACAATAGGTGGAATGCTGTATCTCCATTTTTTTCTTTTTATAATGAAAAGGTTAAAAATAATTTTTCGGTTCCGGGTTAGGACTCAGAAACTAATACGGGTACAGGCTTCAAACTCTCCAGGAATACGTGTTAATATGCCTTCTGGTGCCTTTTTGTAGTTAGAATGCCATGAGATTGTATAATGTTATGAAACTGAAAAAATACATAAAACTGATTATTTTAATGCATTTTCCTATTAAAACTTTGCAACCATAACACCTACGAGACAGATATTGTACATGACAAATGATTACATGAATATCTAATTATGTATGAAGTTTCATGACTATTCATATTATGTAATCTTAATAAAGGGTTGCCTAAATGAAAAAAGTACAAGTCATAATTTCAACAAATCGGCTCATAACTCCATTAGCATCATGGATAAACTACTGAAATTTTTAATTTTTAATGTCCTTGTGTTACACAGAGGGGGGTGGGGGCCGTTATATGCTTGGATAGGTGTGCCAACAGGTGAAACGTATATGATTAGATGGAGAGTTGCAACAGCATATGTTTAACATACATTCTGTTCGCTTCAGCTTGGCCTAAAAGTCATCTCTCCATCTTGAATGCTCAGCTGTAACAAAAGATGAACACTACAATATGATGCCTGTCTAGAAAAGTTATAGAAAGGATGTTGATCCATAGTATTGTCTTATTCTGTCATGTGATGTGCTATGGCACTGATGTAGAGCCATAGTATTGCCTTATCCAGTGATGCGAGGTAATTTCTTCATAAATAAATATATAAATAAATAAATAAATAACTATCTATATCTATATCAATATCTATCTATTTATCTATCTATCTATCTATATCTATCTATCTATCTATCTATATATATATATCAATTATCATATTTCCCTTGCTTCCTACCAGACGATTTCATTCTACCAAACAAAGACCTTCATAATAAACAGGGTTAAAAAAATCTGCATCAATCCCTTCCACAATATGGGGTCAATTATATTCTTTCAACGCCAAACGATTTTATTCAGCTGTCAGTTATTCTTTATACTGGAACATCCATAGTTACAGATATACCTCAAGTCTCCATTTATTATTTATCATCCCTCTGCTTTATCTGGTACATTTATATATATATATATATATATATATATATATATATATATATATATATATATATATATATATATATATATATATATATATATATATATATATATATATATATATATATATATGTATATATATATATATATATATATATATATATATATATATATATATATATATATATATATATATATATATATATATATTAATGCTTTTATTTTACCCACTTTACCTTTCGGTTCTTTAAAAGCAGTGATAAGAATCAGGGAAGTAAGCATGGAAGTAAAAAAATCTCTGCATGACAGTACTGTCATACTAACTCTAATGTATGAAAGTGAGGCTTGGACCTGTTGGAGGGACACAAGTCAAGAGTGAGAGCAGTGGACATGAATTACTGGAAAGGAACATGTGGAGTCACATGAAGACAGACTGACAAATGAGGAAGTGAAGGAGCGTTGTGGTGTGGATGTGGATGTGACAGAAAGCGTTAGGAGAAATACACTGAGGCGGTTTGGCCATTTGGAAAGGATGGAGAGCGAAAGACTAACGAGGAGAGTGGATGTGAGTGAGTTGGAGGGGGGGAGAGGGAGGGGGGAGGCCAAGGATGAGATGGAGGGATGGAGTGGAGAGGTAAACGAAAGAGGGGGCTGTGAGCTGGAAGCAGGGCAGTGAATTGGCGGGGGCCGAGCGACAAGGAGGCGATTTGTTTGTGGCCACCCCTTACGGGATTAAGGTGTCTGAAAATAGGTAGACTGATAGATGACTTTCTCCTGTATCTCTTTCTGTCTAGCCTTTTTCTGTTACAGTTCATCGGCTTCTCTCTCTCTCTCTCTCTCTCTCTCTCTCTCTCTCTCTCTCTCTCTCTCTCTCTCTCTCTCTCTCTCTCTCTCTCTCTCTCTCTCTCTCTCCTTCGGTGATATATTTTCCTTCACTCGCTTCACGTATTTGCCTATTCAGTCCTCTCTCTCTCTCTCTCTCTCTCTCTCTCTCTCTCTCTCTCTCTCTCTCTCCTTCGGTGATATATTTTCCTTCACTCGCTTCACGTATTTACTTATTCAGTCCTCTCTCTCTCTCTCTCTCTCTCTCTCTCTCTCTCGGTGATATTTTTTCCTGCACTCGCTTCACGTATTTACTTATTCAGTCCTCTCTCTCTCTCTCTCTCTCTCTCCTTCGGTGATGTTTTTCCTTCTCTCGCTTCAAGCATTTGCGTATTCAGTTCTCTGTCTCTCTCTCTCTCTTTCTCTCTCTCTCCTTCGATGATATTTTTTCCTTCACTCGCCTCACGCATTTGCTTATTCAGACTCAGGCTCACTCTAGTATTCCTTCTCTCATATCTGCATGGATTCTCATTCCTTATTCCCTCTCTCTTCACTTCATATGAATGTCGTTGATTCTCTCTCTCTCTCTCTCTCTCTCTCTCTCTCTCTCTCTCTCTCCATGTATCTTCTAAGATTATTAATTTCCCAAACTCGACATACTTTTCTTCATAACTGTCCCCCTCCCCTCCATCCTTATCACGTTAGACCCCACAGCTCTCTCTCTCTCTCTCTCTCTCTCTCTCTCTCTCTCTCTCTCTCTCTCTCTTACACATGCCTACTGATACGTGTTTTCCTTTCCTCCATCCCTTCCCAACCTATCCCAACACACTCTACGCCTCTCTCATCTCCGCCTTCTCTCCCTCCCTCCCTCAGACATCTCCTACGGGCTGATTGACGTGTGTGTGTGTGTGTGTGTGTGTGTGTGTGTGTGTGTGTGTGTGTGTGTGTGTGTGTGTGTGTGTGTGTGTGTGTGTGTGTGTGTGTGTGTGTGTGTGAGGGGGGGGAGGGGAAGTGGATGTGTGAGAAAGTCAGTATTTGTGACAGTGGAAACCGGACGCCGCTGCTGAAAGAAGAAGGGTAAAGTACAAGTGTTGTAAGAAGCATCAGGTATGAGGCATATGTAAAAAAAAAATGGGGGGAGCTGAGATTGGTTATGGGTGGTTAGTAATTGGCATGGGGGTGATGGATGAGTGAGAGCGTGAAATGAGGGGACAGGCATGAGTGGAGGTGTGATGTGGGTGTGGGAAGGGGAGAGGAAAGGAAGGAGGGAGGGAAGGCTTGGGACAGAAGGGGAGAGCAGAGGTGAGAAATTGGGAAGGGAAGAGAGAGGGTATGGGATGGGATGGGATTTAGGGACAGGCTGGGACGGGATGTGAGGAAAGGGGAAATGAAGAGATGGGATGTGTTGAGAAGGAAGGGGAATGCGGGGGACGTGACGCAATGTCGAGGAATTGGATGTGATGGGGTGGGATGGAAGGTGAGGGGTGGGGAATGGGTGGGATGGAGCGAGAGGAGAGGTGAGGTGAGTGCAGTGTGGAGTGTTTGCTTGCGTGTCGGAGGAGGAGTAAGAGGAGGCAAGGAGTGTGAGTGGAAAGGTTGAACGCAGGTGGGTGGGCGTGGGTGGGCGTGGGTGTAGGTGTGGGTGTGGGTGGTGGGGGTGGTGGCGTGCAGAGGGCGGCTTGAATATTGACAACAGCTGAACACCGCTCCTCACTTCTCTGTCTCTCACTCTGTGTCTCTCTCTCATTCTCTGTTTCACTTTCACTTTCACTCTCGCTTTTTGTGCACACCTCGCAAAAATCTGGAAAAGTCCCAAAACTGGAAATACCAAGTACTATCTTTTGTGTGATACTGGAATATCATCCGTATAAAAAATGTTGACAGTAATCTTGTATTTCGATGACCTTAGTAATTATTCATGTCAAACGTGTGTGAGCAATGTCATTACCCAATATGTATGTTAATGCAGTTCTTTACTCTTAATGAGCTATATCAGTAAAGTTATGGTCTAGACATTACAAACGATACAACTACCAACATGTCACACTGTTTAACATTACTACGAAGAGTGTTACCTGCGTGATAGTTGTATCGGCGGTAATTGTTATAACCCACAACTCACACCTGCTGCCACCTCCCTCGATCACGTGCCGTTGTGTTCTGTGTGTTCCTACCACCAACAACACACACACACACACACACACACACACACACACACACACACACACACACACACACACACACACACACACACACACACACACACACACACACACACACACATCTAACATTAATAACAACCATACCGGTGGTTCGCCTACCTTGGCATTTCGGAGAGCATCGTTCTCTTGCCGCTCATTTCCCGTAGCTCAATGGCAGAATATGACACTACTACGAATCTACCTCCTTTCCACAGCACTTTGTAAAAAAGCGCTATTTCTTGTTACAGCTCAGTGACAGTATAAGACTAATATTACGGCTCTACGTCTTTCCCATACACTTCTTCGAACAGCATCATGTTTTCGGGTTGACCCTTTGCTGTACTACAATGGCAGAATATGACACAGTTACGGCATTACATTCTTTCCATAGCACTTCTTCGTGACTCGCATCCTATTCTAAGCTCAATCCCTTATTACAACTCAGCAGTCTAGATGAAGACGGCACTTTTTGGCCAAGTTTAAGCTAAAAGAGTATAGTTCTCTTTACGTGGCTGTGTTTCCCATGGGTTGTGTTTACAGCATACTACGTGCTATTCTTTACTACGTACCATATACAATAATTTACCAGTTATGTTTACATCTGTCCGCGTGCTGCCGTTTACCATATACCGTGTACCAATATCTTATCAGTGTTTGTTTACATCTGTCCACGTGGATTTGTTTACCACGTAGCGTATACCAGTGATTTCCTTGTGTTGTGTTTACATCTATCCACGTGGCATTGTTTACACTGTGCCTTACATAATCTGGCTATCGACGATTATATTTTTATATGTTAAGTCGTGTACTTCAGACGTGGCTAATCTGAAATGCGTATTCCGCCGAGAGAGAGAGAGAGAGAGAGAGAGAGAGAGAGAGAGAGAGAGAGAGAGAGAGAGAGAGAGAGAGAGAGAGAGAGAGAGAGAGAGAGAGAGAGTCAAAATTAGGCATGTAATGTTATCAAACTGGAAACTATGCACAGTGGAGATGGTGAAACATGGGTAAATTATCTATAGAATTTAATGATACTGCAAAGTCAACGTGGATAGCTATTATGTTGCTTGAAAATTCGCTGACATAGAAATTAATTCATAACAGATTCTCTGATGACTCACATTTTTTATCATTACCATTATTATTATTATTACTACTTCTGTTAGTATTATTATTATTATTATTATTATTATTATTATTATTATTATTATTATCATTATTATTATTACAACTATTACTACTACTACTATATTATCATTACCATCATTTTTATTATTATTATTATTATTATTATTATTATTTAAACAAGGACAGATATGGGAAGGTGCAAAAATTCACCTCATCTTTCAATTAGTCCTCCATTCTCAGTACAGGGATGACAATTAACTCTTAGCTATGAGTCTCAGCCTCAGGGGTAGGCGGGCTATTCCAAGCTCTGAGTAGGCCTTAAAGAGAGCAATCACAAGCCAGCGTGACGTCATTCTTCAGGGAATCATTATCTTCCTTTCTGCTCTGCCCAGGCGACTCTCGCTTTAATGTCACCCGTACTTAAAGCCTAAAAAGACACTCTGCATTTCAATTACGTCTACTCTTTAGGGATATTTTTTTTCGCTTACTCTTTATGGATATTTTTTCATCTACTCTTTATGGATATTTTTTATCTACTCTTTATGGATATTTTTTATCTACTCTTTATGGATATTTTTTTATCTACTCTTTATGGATATTTTTTCATCTACTCTTTATGGATATTTTTTCATCTACTCTTTATGGATATTATTTCGTCTCTTTTTATGGATATTTTTTCATCTACTCTTTATGGATATTTTTTCGTCTACTCTTTATGGATATTATTTCGTCGACTCTTTATGGATATTATTTTATCTACTCTTTATGGATATTATTTCGTCTACTCTTTATGGACATTTTTTCGTCTACTCTTTATGGACATTTTTTCATCTACTCTTTATGGATATTGTTTCATCTACTCTTTATGGATATTTTCGTCTACTCTTTGTGGATACTTTTTTGTCTACCCTTTATGGATATTATTTCGTCTCTTTTTATGGATATTATTTCGTCTATTCTTTATGGATATTTTTTCGTCTACTCTTTGTGGATATTTTTTCGTCTACTCTTTGTGGATATTTTACTCTTCATGGATAATTTTTCGCTTGCTCTTTATGGATATTTTTTCGTCTTGTCTTTATGGATATCTTTTCCTACTCTCTTTATATTTCCGTCTTACCTATCTTTTTCTACCCTACACACACTTTTTTTTTTTTTAATCTACCCTATATAATTTTTTCTTCTCCTTTTCCCTCTTATTTCTACACACTTTTTTTCTTTATAGATTTTTTTTTTCTTCTGTTCTCCCTCCTACATTTTCTACACATTATTCGTATTCTTTATAAATTCTTCATCTACTCTTCCTGTTATAATTTCTACTCTTTTTTCCACCCGTTATGGATTTTTTCTTCTAATCTTTCTCTTATATTTTCAACTCTTTATTAATTTGTCTTCTACTCTCCCTCTGACAGTTTCTACACTTCTATTCTACCCTTCATAAATTTCACTCCTACTCTCCCTCTCATATTTTCTACTTTATATCTACCCCTTATAGATTTTTCTTCTACTCGTCCTCTCCCTCTAATTTCTCCTCTCCCTCCGGCCCCTCGCATCTTCTATCATTTTCTTGAAAGGCTTAATTCAGGAAGCTATCGTTGTTAAGGCTTTGTGGAAGACAATAAAGAGGGAGTTTTAGCCTTCACCGTCTTACCCAGGTACACAATGGCTGCCCTGACTGCTGCACCACCACCCACGCCGCCCATACCGCCACCCACACCACCCATACCGCCACCCACACCACCCATACCGCCACCCACACCACCCATACCGCCGCCCACACCACCCATACCGCCACCCACACCACCCGTGCCGCCACCCACATTAGCTACAGCAGCATCCACACCACCTACACCACCACCCATACCACCACCCACACCACCACCCACATTCCATACAGCAGCACCCACACCACTTACACCACCACTCACACCACCTATACCATCACCCATATTACCTACAGCAGCATCCACACCACTAAGACCACCACCCATACCACCATCCACATTAGCTACAGCAGCACCCACACCACCCATACCACCACCCATACAAGCTACATCACCATCCACACCACCCCATCACCACCCACACCACCCAAACCACCACCCATATTTGCAACAACAGTACCCACACCACCCATACCACCCTCCACACCACCCATACTTCCACCCACATCACCAACCACACCAACTACACCACCATCCACACCACCACCCACATCACTCACACAAACCACCCTCACCACTACCAAATCACCACCATCACTCACACCACTATCTACACGACCAACCACTCCAACAGCCACACAATATCCACACCACCACCTACACAGTCACCCACATCATCTGCACCAGCACTCACACCACCATACACACCACCACCCACACCACCCACACAATCCATAACGCAACCCACACCACCTACACCATCCCCCACACCACTAAACACAAAACCACCTATACCACCGCCACCAACACCCACACCATCACCCACACAACCATCCACACTATCCACACCACCACCCACACCACCAACATCACCACCACCCACATCAACCACACCACCCACATTACCCACACCACCCACATCATCATCACCCACATCAAAAACACCACCCACATTACCCACACCGCCATCACCCACATCAAAAACACCACCCACATTACCCACACCACCCATATCACCATCACCCACACCACCCACATCACCATCACCCACACCACCCACATCACCATCACCCAGGCCACCTACATCACATCACCCACACCACCCACATCACCATCACCCACACCACCCACATCACCACCACCCACACCACCATCACCACCCACATCAACATCACCCACACCACCCACATCACCATCACCACCCACATCAACATCACCCACTCCACCCACATCACCCCCATCACCACCACCCACACAACCCACATCACCATCACTCACACAACCCACACTGCAATCACCCACACCACCCACATCACCTTCACCCACACAATCATCCACACCACCCACATCTTCACCCACACAACCATCCACACCACCACCCACGCCACCCACATCACCACCACCCACACCAAACACATGACCATCACCCACACCACCCACATCACCACCACCCACGCCACCCACATCACCATCACCCACATCATCACCACTCACGCCACCATCACCCACATCACCATCAACCACACCATCCACATCACCACCACCCACGCCACCCACATCACCATCACCCACGCCAACCACATCACCACCACCCACGCCACCCACATCACCATCACCCACACAACCATCCACACCACCACCCACGCCACCCACATCACCAACACCCACGCCACCCACATCACCATCACCCACGCCAACCACATCACCACCACCCACGCCACCCACATCACCATCACCCACGCCACCCACATCACCACCACCCACGCCACCCACATCACCACCACCCACGCCACCCACATCACCATCACCCACGCCACTCACATCACCACCACCCACGCCACCCACATCACCATCACCCACGCCACCCACATCACCACCACCCAAGCCACCCACATCACACACACACACACACACACACACACACACACACACACACACATTACCATCCAAGGCACTGTATCTCACCCAAATCCACCCTTTAGACCCCCTCCTAGGCCTATACATGGTTCCAAAGCTTAGACATGGCACTTTAGTTCGTACAAACGCTCTCACACTAACACCTCACCAACTCAGCACACTTTACATTTACACTCACACCCTCACACTAACCATCGACGCAAACACTCTCACACTTGCCATCTACACACACACCCTCAAACTCTTCATCTACACACACACCCTCACACTACCCATCTACACACACACCCTCACACTCTCCATCTACACAAACACCCTCACACTAACCATCTACACACACACACCCTCACACTAACCATCTACACACACACACCCTCACACTAACCATCTACACACACACACCCTCACACTAACCATCTACACACACACACCCTCACACTAACCATCTACACACACACACCCTCACACTAACCATCTACACACACACACCCTCACACTAACCATCTACACACACACACCCTCACACTAACCATCTACACACACACACCCTCACACTAACCATCTACACACACACACCCTCACACTAACCATCTACACACACACACCCTCACACTAACCATCTACACACACACACCCTCACACTAACCATCTACACACACACACCCTCACACTAACCATCTACACACACACACCCTCACACTAACCATCTACACACACACACACACCCTCACACTAACCATCTACACACACACACACTCAAACTATCCATCTATACAAACAACTACACAAACTATTCATCTACACGCACTGCCATTAACTCTCCCATGGTCGGAACAACTCTAGTGCTCTATGCCAACTAATTCCAGACGATTTTATTCAGCTGAGAGTGAGTCATAGGAGCATGTGTGTTAATACATGACTAACACGATACTATTAACATCCACACACACACACACACACACACACACACACACACACACGTCCAGATCTTCCCGTCCTCCCTGCGGCTTATAGTGTCAGTCTACCGTTTACTTATCCAAATTCCCTCTGACAGGACCCCCCCCCAAGACCCCCCCCTTCACACGTACCCACACCCTCAATCCCTAAAACACAGCTGGGATTTATAGTTACTTTTATGCCATTCAACCTACTCCTACTGCACTCACTCTGACACACCCACGCCCCCACACAGAGTTACACACAGACAAACAGGCATGCAGTGTGTGTGTGTGTGTGTGTGTGTGTGTGTGTGTGTGTGTGTGTGTGTGAGAGAGAGAGAGAGAGAGAGAGAGAGAGAGAGAGAGAGAGAGAGAGAGAGAGAGAGCCAGCACACACAAACACCACTCTCTGATCCACAACAATAACTCAGGGATAAAAGGAATATAATAAAATGTGCCAGCTTTTATATCCGACCACAATATGAGACGCAGGACCACCAGTGACACAGAGAACGAGTACAAGTTGGAAATAGGGGAGGAAGGTGAGTGTGGGAGTGAAGGAGAAATGACACTGGAATTTAAGGAAGGAAACAGAGCACTGGAGGGGAGGACTAAAGCTGGAACTAAGGAATAACGCTGAAAGGGAAAGGTGAAAAATGAGTTCATTACTGGTGAATTAAAAGGGAAACCAATAAAGACATCAGTAACTGTAGTTTCGTAACGATTAAGAACTGACTCCATAATGCTAAAACATTTATTACTCATAATCAGCCCGAATATCACCTCTTCAAGTTCCGGGACACCAGTTTCATTTCTTCACTCCAGTACTCAGTCATTCCTTATTTCTAGCTTCATTTGATATATATATATATATATATATATATATATATATATATTATATATATATATATATATATATATATATATATATATATATGAAATGACAAACAGATAAATGAGGTAAATCATTGAGAATGACGTGTGTGTGTGTGTGTGTGTGTGTGTGTGTGTGTGTGTGTGTGTGTGTGTGTGTGTGTGTGTGAGGAAGGCATGGGACAACGGGTGCGTGAGGAGCGACACTCAATTAAGCCAAGCCAGTGAGTTAACATGGACACAGCCTCACACTATGGCGTATGATAGGCACAGGAACGGATACATCGCTGTATAGGGCAGTCAATGGGCAAACTAGCAGCAGTGAATAAATGGCGGGAAATGTGAGCAAAATGAGTAACTGGCTACGTTTCTCAATGAGTATACGAAAGGATATGTGAATGATAAAATAACTGGGTAAGGAAATTATTATATAAATTGGCATGTGATGGAGTATGTGAATAAGTGAACCAAAATAAACGGCTACATAAGTCAATGAGTAGATGTATTAGTGAATGAGAAAATCACTGGCTAAAACGAAGAGTAAACTGGTATATAAGTAAATGAATGTATGACTGGGAATGTGAAAGAATAAGTAGCTGGATGAGTAAATGAGTAAATGGCTGGGTAAGTGAAGGATTTATTGAGAACACAATTGAATAAGTAAATGAGTAGGTAAATGAGTACATGCCGCCAAGATCAGTAGATAAATGTGTAAAAGTGAATGAATGATTTGACGACTCAGAATGAATGAATGAGTGAGTGAGTGAGTGAGTGAGTGAGAGATGAGTGAATGGTGGGTAAGTGACGCTTTTTATTTTGCGTAGTAAAGTCGTCTGGTTTTATCCTAAATGAAATACTGAATCCATGTAATCCCATCATCATCATCATCATCATCATCCCATTACCCAGCCACACATTCAGTGGGAGAATCCAGAAATAGGGGCAGAAGGTGCGCGCGCACGCACACACACACACACACACACACACACACACACACACACACACACACACACACACACACACACACACACACACAAAACCGCACTGAAATGTCTATGCTACGGCGATCATTTCATCATGGGGCAAACTGGAAAAGGTATGCATCCTCCGAAATACGCCACCTCTCACCTATCATCACCAGCAGCACTTCCTTTCCTGCAACAATTTCTTTGGCCTCTTTCACGACTACATCCATTATAGTTAGACAGATGAACAGGTGGAGAGACAGAAAGGAAAACAGATAAACACCAAACAACCAGTCCTGATCCTGTACTAATCACTCGAGCACCAATCAACTTTAAACATGCTTCACTGTCTCGATTAAAACTCATTATAGCATTAAAGATATACTGCAGTTCACCCACTTGATCTGAAGACGCTGAAGCAGTAGTGTGGGCGTGGTTGTTACTTGCCACTTAATGGTTGATGAACGCCAATGAGAACCAGTGCTGAAAATTCAAGAAATCTGTTAGCCTCAAAGAACACTAAGTTTCGTATTAAAGCTGACTGTGATTGAGTGACTGATTGACTTACTGACTGATTGTGTGGGTGAAATACTGATTGATTGCTTGACTGAGTGAGTGAGTAAGTGAAAAGATGAGTAAGCGAGTGAATGACGGGTGAGCAAGTAAGTGAGATAGTGGGTGGGTGAGTGAGTGGTGGATGTGCGTGAGTGTGAATGACTGATGATAGGTGGGTGAATAGGTGAGCGTGTAAGTGAGTAAGTGAACAGGTGAGTGAGCGAGTATCGAGGTAAGCTGGGAGTCGTTACCATACACCAGCGACGGCCAATTAGCCTGTGTGTGTGTGTGAGAGAGAGAGAGAGAGAGAGAGAGAGAGAGAGAGAGAATGTTATCCAGTACAATTCCGATACTTAATAAAAAGCTGATCTCGCCAATTCTCACCTATATCTACCGCCTTATTTTCTACACGTGTTCCAAGGGCTTGTGCCATCCCTAACCCCCTCAAGGATAAGTCACCTTTACTATTCTATTTTGTCCACCACCAAGCAATTTCTTTCTTTTCTATTCTTTTCTTTTTTTCCTTTTCTTTCTTTTTTTCTTTTGCTGTGAGTGAGTTAGAGGTGCCTGAGTGTTAAAACAGCAACCATTAATCCTGTACTCTCTCTCTCTCTCTCTCTCTCTCTCTCGATTTTATTCAACCGAAAATGAGTCACTACCTGAGTGTTAAAACAGACACCATCAAATGTCACGGTCGGGACAACTCTTGCATTTTATTCCAACTCACTCCACAAGGTTTTGTGCAGCTGAGTGAATTAAATAAGCATGGCAGTGTTAATAATATCTATCTATCTATTGCCAGACGCCTCAATCCCGTTTGGGGTGGCCACAAACAAATCGCCTCCAAGTCGCCCTGTCTCCCGCCATTTCACTGCCCTGCTCCCAACTCACACCCCCCTCTCTCATATACCTCTCCACCCCATCCCTCCATCTCATCCTCGGCCTCCCCCTCCCTCTTCCCCCCTCCACCTCACTCACATACACTCTCTTCGTCAGTCTTTCACCCTCCATTCTCTCCACATGGCCAAACCACCTCAGTGTGTTCCTCATAACGCTTCCTATCACATCCACATCCACACCACAACGCTCCTTTATATCCTCATTCGTCAGCCTGTCTTGCCATGTGACTCCACAGGCTCCTCTTAAATAACTCATTTCCACTGCTCTCACTCTTGACTTGTGTCCTTCCAACAACGTCCAAGCTTCACTTCCATACGTTAGAGTTGGTATCACAATACTGTCACGTAGTAACTTTTTCACTTCCATGCTCACTTCCCTGTTTCCCTGTTTCTTAATAATATCGATAGTGGAAAAAAAAAAAAAAATCCGGCGACATCTAAGTTACCTCTACAGACGTTAGGTTAGGTTAGGTAGGTCAAGGTAGGTAAGTTACATTAAGCAATTTCCTTTCACTGAAGAAGTTTTCTCTCTCTCTCTCTCTCTCTCTCTCTCTCTGCTTCGTCTTGATGTTGGTGGTGGTGATGGCGGGGTTCATTTTACTACCACTCATTGCCGTGGCCTTAATGCCTTGACTTCTCGGCTGATTTGCCTGAAAATTTCCCATGTACATGCTAGCAGATGAAACTGTTGTCTTGACACGGATTCCTTAGATTTTCGATTAGGGCTTTTAAAATTATTCAATACCCGCCAGAAAAGTATATAGATGGCGAGTACACCCAAAAGTAAACATATGGCTAGTACTCCAAAAAAGTACACACAAGGCGAGTAATCAAAAGTAAACACAAGGCAAGAACCCTAAAAAGTACACACACTGCGAGTACCCTAAAAAGTACACACAGGAGAGTACCCCAAAAAGTACACACAAGGCGAGTACTCCAAAAAGTACACACAAGAGAGTACTCTAAAAAGTACACACATGGCGAGTACCCCAAAAAGTACACACAAGGCGAGTACCCCAAAAAGTACACACAAGGCGAGTACCCCCAAAAGTACACACAAGCGATTATCCCCAAAAGTACACACAAGAGATTGTCCTAAAAAGTACACACAAGAGAGTATCCTTAAAAGTACACACAAGGCGAGTACCACAAAAGTATACACAAGGCGAGTAAGCAGCAAAATAGTGGCGGCAAACCACCACACAGCCAAGTAACTACCCCAGTACTGGCTCGTGTATTGTTCCATCTTCAACATGGTCATGGTACGGAGCGAATACATTTCGAACGGACCCTCTAACCCATCTGCTCTGTAATTCGTTCGTTTCATGTGAGTTAGGAGTACAAAAAAAAAAGTATGTTTTCACCGATAAGAAGAATATTTCGAAAAATGGCTATGCATTGGCCATCTTAAATGTTATCTATTACCTACTTTACGTAGCTTTCCGTGAGGGCAAAATAGATGCAAATGGGCAAATCTAAATCACTGTATTAAATTCCATCGTAACTGATGTTTATCATCAGATAGTTTTATCCTCATAAGACGTTTGACGTACTAAAGATATTCCATAACATTCTATGTTGTCCTTGTTCAAGCGTCAAAACAAACACCATACTTCATAATCCAAGGTATGATGATGATGCTGATGATGATGATGATGAGAAGCAGGAGGAGGAGGAGGAGGAGGACCTGGTTTAATTCATCAACAGGTATATCCAAGCTCAAGTGTCAACAACAGAACTATATTATATTATCCAAGTATGATCGTACCAAACTTTTGAGTAAAGGGGCGATTCTGTTCAACATTAAACTTATATTACATTATTTTTGCTATCCATAGATAACTGTATTGGTTTTAGGGGAGAAAGAAATAAAGAACTTACAACCAGTGTCCACTAATATCCTCAATACAATGTCATCTTTCTTGTTTTTGATACTGCCCGACAATTGTATCAACTTAGGGGTTCAATGTGACGCCTGAGTTGATACGTAAGATGAGGCAAGAGATGGAAAATCAATGCCTTAGAAGACGGAAAGGGTGAGTAAGATAAGTTGTAGAGGAGATGGAAGAAGGTGGAGATGGAAGGTGAGGAAAAGCAGTTACGGTTATGATCGAAAAAGGTAAACTGGAAGGAGAGTGTGGTATTCTGCGAACATAATAAAGACGACATTAAACCTGCAAGTCACAATATATACAGATTCTCTCTCTCTCTCTCTCTCTCTCTCTCTCTCTCTCTCCTCAACGAGTGCGGTAACTTCAGAGGGCAGATACCACACATATTTTTACGTACTATGTTAATGATAAACTACATACACAAATTCACAAGGTATACACACACACACACACACACACACACACACACACACACACACACACACACGCACGCACGCACGCACGCACGCACGCACGCGCGCGCGCGCGCAAGCAGTCAAGATATTCCAAGTATGGGAGGCGTGATCAGCCCTCTTGCACTCGACATATACACCACCAGTCACCACTCCAGTCTCTCTCTCTCTCTCTCTCTCTCTCTCTCTCTCTCTCTCAGCTGTCAGTGTGGTGGGTGGTGAGGGACGGAGCTCTCACCAACCATGAAGGGTCGTGAGCTACATTATTTAGGCCTTAATTACCATGAAATAATACTAATGAGATGTCATATAATTTTTTACATGTCCAGCGTCACTTGTATTACCTAATTTACATGAATAATTATAACTATACTCTGTCCACATTAACATGGCCAAAAACTATAATTTCCCCATTATGTATGCTGAGTTGAAAAATGAGTCTAACCCAGAATATGATGCTAGTCACGAGGAAGCGTGGAATATGATGCTAGTCACGAAGAAGTAAGGAATATGATGCAAGTCACGAAGAAACGTAGAATATGCTAGTCACGAAGAAACGTAGAATATGATGCTAGTCACGACGAAGCGTAGAATATGATGCTAGTCACGAAGAAGCGTGGAATATAATGCTAGTCACGATGAAGCGTGGAATATGATGCTAGTCACGAAGAAGAGTGGAATAAGATGCAAGTCACGAAGAAACGTAGAATATTATGTTAGTCACGAAGAAGCGTGAAATATGATGCTAGTCACGAAGAAGCGTAGAATATGACGCTAGTCAAGAAGAAGCGTAGAATATGATGCTAGTCACGAGGAAGCGTAGAATATGATGCTAGTCACGAAGAAGCGTAGTTTTATCTTATTCTGCCACTGGACTGTGTGAAATAGGTTGAAAAATGACCAAAACCTCGACCAATTTATCTCCTTTTATTCCAATGATGTATTTTTCATTTTCATTATTATTATTATTATTATTATTATTATTATTATTATTATTATCATTATTATTATTATTATTATTATTATTATTATTATTATTATTATCATTATTACTATTATTATTATGCTAATGAGACGATTTTACGCGGCATAGAAAATTTTACGCCACTTAGGAAAGACATCTCGTACTGATGGGGTTAAGGAAGCTTTATCTAATCTCTCCAGTTCGAAAAGTCTCCCAGAAGCTGAAAGAAATCGTCTGGAGGTAGTAAGAGTAAAGGGAAAATGATGTCACCGGAATACAGGTAATGAGTTAAAGGGAACGAACTGTAGCTCTCTCTCTCTCTCTCTCTCTCTCTCTCTTATAACCGCAGTCATTATCGCTCCCAGTTACTTCCTTCTGCATTCTTATTTACCAAAAAAAAAGTTGCAATGGGTACCCCTCCGTTATGAAAATACTGGCCGACAATGGTGAGTGATACCGGTATATGGTGAGAGAGAGAGAGAGAGAGAGAGAGAGAGAGCATACAACAGTGCACATTGCCTCGTAGCTTAAACCATGCACATTCTCAAGTACCGTAAACCCGCTTTCGCGTCACCTCGCACAACCCTCTACCCTTGACTGCCTGTCATGGGTTTAACAGAGACAGTAGCTCGTCTTCAGCATTCCCTTAACCCATTCACTCCAGTGACGTGTATTCTATTTTAGCTACCATTATACTCCTCTATTCTTTTTTTTTTTTTCTGAGTGGTAGGTTTCGATATAACTTCTATTAACTCCCTCCATACAAGAGTCTTTCCTATTCCGAGTAAAACGGCCAGAATGAAGCAAGTCAATGCATCATCACTGTGAAACAATTCTTTCTTGTATCACCGTAGTACACCATCACCAAGCACTGGCCAATGCAAAATTTCACATATCGTCACCCGCCATTTGCGAATTAATGTTATGTCCATGCGACCTTGATAACTTTAACTTTATTTATTAAGACGCTCATGTTACGGGATATGCCATAAGATAATTCATTAGTTTCACTTGAAAGGTTCATATCGCATCAGGATCATCGGTAATTTCATGGGGAACTATAGGAGTAACCTGAGTATACTAACTGTGTGTTGCTGACTTAACTTTTACAATCACTAAATTATAGGAAATCACATACCAGGCACAAACTGCTACAAAATACGCTACTGTGTTGAAAGTAATATCCTGTGCCATCATCCAAATGGGCAGTGGAAGTGACCAGTGTTTTCAGACATTTATACAATAATACATATATATATATATATATATATATATATATATATATATATATATATATATATATATATATATATATATGTGTGTGTGTGTACAGAAGGCTGAAAACGCGCAATATTAGTCCATAAAAAAAAGTCAGCCAAGGAAGACCCAGAACTAAGATTTGCTTATTTTGAGACTCCTGGAGGCACTAGCTGAAGGCCTGGGCAGAGAGGACGACATACTGAAGAAGAGCAAGGTCCAATGTAAAAGCGAGAGTAACGAGACAATGACAATGTTGCGATTCGTGAGACTCGAGAGAATGTGACAATTGTGAAGTTATGAACCATATAGCCGTTGATTCCATCTTGCTTAGTGTGATTAGCTCTCACTCCCACACCATGCCACACACACACACACACACACACACACACTCTCTCTCTCTCTCTCTCTCTCGCACAAAATAAGGCCTCAGCAAACACGGCGAATTAAACCCTTCAGACTGCGGCCGTATTTAGTTAGTTTGCAACATTAAAAAATCTAATCAAAATGTGGGAAACCCTCTGATGGGGTAAATAATGACTACAGTACATGTAATTCCTCCCGTTAGGTCACTACAGCTGAATAAGTTTGTCTAATAGCAGCACGGGAAAAAAAAAACATTAACGGAGTGAAAGCGTTGCAAAAAGCACTTAGTTCAACACAATCTTTGAGAAGCTGATTTTGCTAGAGAAGTAATATTATAATCTTGCCAATATACCGTGCAAAAAAGTGAGACTATGAATGCTGACGAATGACGAACAAATTTTTTAATGTGTATAAAGAAGTATGGATTGAGCTGTGGAGGCAATAAAGACAATTATTGTCTCTTATGCCCCAGTCATAAATAACATGCGAATCAAAAGTTGCATGAGCATTGACTGAGTAGTGGGGTGAGTACTGTGGCAAGGTGATTCGATAAGCGAGTGGGAAAATCAAAGGTGAAATTATCAACATATTAGGGCAGAAGAGGAAAAGTGTTACTGGGAGTGACAGAACTCTAAGGAGGACTATCCCTGAATGCTTCGGAAGAAGAGTAGTGTCCGTCTGCAACAACATCAACTACTGATCAAACAGAAGGAAACATGAGAAGCAAGAATAGATTGAAGGACAGAATCTATAGCAGGGAGTGTGACCAAACGTCTTAGCTATGTCTACAAAAAAAGTAATAAAAAAATAACACACGTTTTACTGGAATCTCGAAACAAGGATGACTAGGAGTATGAAAGGAGCCTATTATATTCTCCAGTTGAGACCCTGGCAAAACGCATAGCACGATTGGAAAAGAGTATGATAAAAAATAGTCAAGGATGCTCCAAAATCCTCGTGCTCAGCACACAGAAGACTGAAAATGCAGGAAAAAAAAAAAAAAAAACAACGGGGCGATACTGAGAGGTTCAGGAACAGTCTAACATATAAAAGAGACGGGATGAAGGAAATCAACTTCCATCAAGTAGGAAAGAACGGGTAACAGGGCACAGACGAGAAAATGTGTCGAGGCAGGGCAGAAAGCGCATCATTAAAAGGGGCATGTAAACGCTTGAGGAAGAGGAGGATGGAAAAACAATACAGGCATCGTCCAGGGTGATATTAAAGACAAGACTCTTTAGCATAAGTTTCAGTTTTATCACAGGAGACAGCAACAAAGCTAATTAGCTGGAATGAAAGAGAAACAGGAAGAAAGTAAAGAGATGTCTGGCTAAGTGTAAGAAGCATCGGGAAGGGCTTGAACTGAAGAGGTCATTGTACTCAGAATGGGTAAAAAATGCTTTAGTAATATGAACAGCCATAGCACGGACAAGCTTAGCACCCTATAATTAATGGGTAAACTGACGTCACTACCTTTTCAAAGCAACATCCGTGTTGTGGGCGGCATTACAGTAAGCGTGGTTAAACGAGGATTCATGGGCTTTTACGTCCCATGTGTATAAAAGGCAGAGGAAAGAAAAAAGAAAAAAAAAAACACTTGAACAATTGATTATCTCAAGTCACAAATATCCGTGTTAGAGACAGTAGTGGTTGCTAATGTGGTAAGGCAATAAATCATGTGCAGCATGTCAGTGGCAAATGTTGGTGAGGTGCACGACTGGAAACGAAGCTTATTATAACACTGAAAGATGAGGCAGAATGATGTCACCGCATTTACACTCCATAAAAAATACTGATTGAAAGCTGAGTGAATACAATAATCTGAAGTTGAGCTGTTCCACGTGACAAGCAACACGACGTGAGGAATACAGTATCATCCGCGATTCAAATTAGTGAGACCGGATGTAGAGAAATGTCGTACGAGTATGACTTATTGTGCTAAGAGAAGAATGCCCATATTACTTTTAGATTTCTACCCACAGCCTTTATTAAAATCTTATAATATACTTCCTGATTCGATTAACTGAAAAGGATGCTTGACTAAAGTGTCCAATCTGTAAATAAAAGAATTACACTCGTACAGCCAGACTGCAGCGATGGTGGATGTAAGGGCTTGCAAGCCTTACTTGCAGTGACTGTACATAAACATAGCTGGGTACAGTTACGAGTTTTTCCTTGTGTGTGTGTGTGTGTGTGTGTGTGTGTGTGTGTGTGTGTGTGTGTGTGTGTGTGTGTGTGTGTGTGTGTGTGTGTGTGTGTGTGTGTGTGTGTGTGTGTCATTCTACCTGATTCACACCTATCTATCTATCTACCCATCAACTGATAGATATACTGTAGACATGTATATAGATATATGAATACTTGAAAATACATTAAAAAACGTCAGTAATGCGCTTAGAAAAACTTATTACCTCCGCAAACAAAGCTGGGGGAGGTTATGTGTTCACCCATGTTTGTCTATTTGTTTGTTTGTTTGTCCACACGATATCTCCAAAAGACCTCAATGAAGTTTAATTAAATTTTGTGGAAGGGTGGGCCATGGGCCAAGAAAGAAATGACTAATTTTGGGGGCGGATCTGGATCCGGAGTATCCTGCACAATATCTCCAAAAGTTTTCAATGCATTTCAATGAAATTTTGTGGAAGGGTGGGCCATGAGCCAAGAAAGAACTGATTAAATTTGGGGGCAGATCTGTGCACGGATCCGGATCCTGTGTACCCCGCACAATATCTCCAAAAGTTCTCATTGAGTTTCAAAAAAATTTTGTGGAAGAGTTTGCCATGGGTCAAGGAACAATTGATTAAATTTTGGGGCGGATCCGGATCCTATATATTCCATACAATATCTCCAGGGATCCGGATCCAATTTAATCGCGATGGCACTGGCGGAGGTATGCGCTCTCTGGGTTCTTTCTGGTTGAAAATTATAATCAGTTTCGAATGAGGCATTGGTCAGTGAGGCTTGGTGACGGGGTAGCACTCAAAACACAGGACTTGATGGCAGATGGAGCGTAATAACTAAAAGTGATTCGTGACCGTATTTATGTGGATGAACACGAAGCTGTCAGGCTGCCAGAAATACGGGAATCTAGTATGACTGGTGTGTGTGTGTGTGTGTGTGTGTGTGTGTGTGTGTGTGTGTGTGTGTGTGTGTGTGTGTGTGTGTGTGTGAGAGAGAGAGAGAGAGAGAGAGAGAGAGAGAGAGAGAGAGAGAGAATAAATACATACATAATTGAGACAAATACATTAGTATGCTGTAAAATAATATAAAAATATCTTCACCCTCTGCGCCACCAGCTCTACGCACACTAAAACAGTACAAACCAAACCAAATCCTGGTCTATAATGCCTAACCCAGAGTCACATCACCGCAGGTCCACTAGTGCAGCTTGTCAGACGTCTATGTGCTGTGTCTTGTACCGCTTCGTAACACCAACAAAAGTGATCTGTGAAAGTAATGACAGGCTAATCCCACAAGTAAATTATCCATATACATTTCTTCAGCAACTCACGAGATGCGCAAAGCCTTAGCTATGAATGCCACTGTCCCGGGGCTTCGATAGCAAAAGAGAGGGATACTACTATAGTTGCTCATCCCTGAATGATATTATGGTGCAAAGATCCCCAACCATCCTTCATATGTAAATTCTTACATGGGCCACACCCTGTTTGAGCGCCTTAACTCACGAGACCACCACACGTCCAGCTTGTTGCATCAATACCTCCCACCGTAGTATCGTAGTATATGACTTCTTGGGCTACAGCTAACCATTTGCCTTGTCACTCAATGTAGAGTCATCTGACGGTAGTTCTACATCGAGTGAATGGACAGTGGGCGTCCCCATACACATTAGTACCCAGGAACAAGCTATATATTATAAACCTGTGACGCACTCTAGTGATCGCTACCATTGTCACATATGATTTTTGTCTTTTTAAGCAGAAAATCTTTTACCACTGATTCCACATTATTCCTTCAAGCAGATGCTTACAAGCACAGTGGTGGGAGCCTTTGACGCCTTACAGGCCGATTACGTGGTTTTTCGTTTTATTTTAGCTAATTACATACGATTTAATTCAGTTTCAAATGAACTTCTCGAACTGGAGAGAAGAGATGCAGCCTTCATTAAGTCGCTCAGTTAATTACAATCGTCTGGAAGCAGTAGCATGAATGAACCAAAAGATTCAAGGAATTACGGTAAGTAAAAAAGTGAAGGTGTACTCAGATATTCGGACCCCAGAGCCGAAAACCCGTGGGTGGCCTGACCTCTGCCACACCAGGTATATTCACGACACGACGGCATCTATTATGTACTCAGTCATTCATTGAACAGAGCTCTATCAGTTATACATGTGGGGACGCTCACCATCCACGCACTCTGTGTAGTGTTGCTTTGGGTGTCTGCCCTTTCCTCTCTTCCTTCCCTCCTCTTCTTTCTTTCCTTCATTCTTTCCTAATCCTTCTGCTTATAGGTGACTAGACACTCCCTCTTCTGTCTTTCTTTCCTTCACTCTTTCCTCTTCCTTCTGCCTACGGGTGACTCTACCCTGAATGACAAGCAAAATGGTTTCCTGTACACCAGGAAACCATTTACTACGCTGGGTGGTGACCATATAACCAAATTATGGCGCCCGGTAGTTTAGTAGGTAATTAAGGCGCTCCAATCGGACTGAGCCTGTGTAGGTTTATCTCTAAGGGATGGTTGGGGTTTACTGCTCCCGTAATGCCACTCAAGGATGAGTGAGGCTGGTCACTCTCATGTTAAATGTCAGGACCAACTTGCTTAGCCCCTGGCTCCTACCCTCCTCATAGGGCAACATAGGATTGGATGATGGATGGATGGATGGATCTACCATACCCAACTGCCAAAGTAACAACAGCTGATAACCTCGGTATTCATGGCATCATAATATATTTGAGAGGAAAAACAGAACTGAATTTTTGTATGCGTCTGTTGTATTAATTTAGGGTGCCTGTCTGTTCAGTACCACTGGAGACACATGGGAGTCATTTCCAACTAAAAGAAATGGGAAAACAATCCTGAAACAGTTACATAATCTAACTTTTGCAGGTGGTATGGCCATTCTAATTAAGTAACGGAAAGACCAGACTAAACACGAAGGCAGTTCCTCACAAGAAAAGGACTGTTTAAAGGGGAGAGTGAAGAACTTTTCGACACCTCGTTCGTCGAGCCTAAAAATAGCCTTCTCTCTCTCAATTTCTGCGTCAGAATCGAGTGAATAGCTCAACCTTGAATACGCGTAGAGTGTGGCATTTCAGCAGAGGAACCAGGTAATTATAATGTGTCACTGCTGCACACTCCCCGCCTCTATTGCACCACATAAACAATTATTCAGCACCCACCTCTTACCATACTCACCTTAGCTGCCTCGTATTCATGCATTATTTATACACCTCAACCTCACCTGGCTCGTACTTAATGCAGCTGTTGTCTCTTAAACCTCATCCACCTCTCACCACTCACCCACTTTTAATCCCTCACCCACTCGTCATCACCCACCTGTCATCACTCACCTACCTCTCACCGCATCTAACTCACCACATGCACCCCAGTATTCAGTCAGTTTCTTCGCTCTCTCTCTCTCTCTCTCTCTCTCTCTCACCCACCCAGCCGCCCACTCACCAAGCCATCACCTTCACCACCTCTTCCCATTTTTCTCAAGTTTCACCTCTTGCTTGGAAGTTTAATTAGCGGCCGGACAAACTCAGCGCTCAGAGGTGCAAGAGTTACCTAATAATGGACCCGAAATTCTACCGGAAAAAGGCGAAGTTGGATTAGGTTAGTTGTAGGAAGACGGGTTTCGGGGCGATGGTGTGTGTGTGCTGATGGCTGGGTTGGGGGAGGGAGAGTTGAGAGGGGGGACTGAGGTATTGCAGAAGAGGTGAGAGGTGATTTACAGACGTGTGGGTGAGTGAAAGAAGTAAGAAGAGACTGAAATGAGAGAAGAGAGACAGTTATTGTTGTAAGAAACGGGAGACAGGGACGGGAGGTAAGAGAAGGAGCTGAGGTACTGGAGGAGAGAGAAGAGGTGGTTTACAGGCGTGTGGGTGAGTGTCGGAGGAAAGAAGAGACTGGAATGAGAGAAGGGAGTTGTTGCTGTTAGAAGCGGGAGATACAGAGTTAGGGACATGAGGTAAGAGGGGGAACTGAGGTATTGGAGGAGAGGTGAGAGGTGATTTACAAACGTGTGGGTGAGTGTAGGAGGAAAGAAGAGCCTGGAATGAGAGAAGAGGGACAGTTATTGTTGTAAGAAACGGGAGATGGGGAGATAGGAACGTACGATATGAGGGGGGGACTGAAGTAATGGGTGAGAGAGAAGAGGTGATTTACAGATGTGTGGGTGACTGAAAGAGGAAAGAAGAAACTGGAATAAGAGAAGAGAAAGAGTTGTACGAAGAGGGAGATACAGAGTTAAGGATAGGAGTAAGAGGGAAGAGAAGCCTACTGAGGGAGAGGTGAGAAGTGATTTACATACGTGTGGGTAAGGAAAGGAAAGACTGGTGGAATGGAATGAGAGAGGAAAGAGATGCACTGCTGTAAGACGTAGGAGACACAGAATTAGGGATGGGAGGTTGGAGGGAAGAGATGACAAAGTTACTGGACGTGAAGTGAGAGAAGATTTATCGTCGCGTGAGTGAAAGGAGAAAACGATTTTGTGGGATGGATAAGAAAAGCGAGAATCAGAATCGTAGATGAGACGTAGAATAAAAAAAAAAGATGAGGGGGACACAAAGGAGGAAACGGAGATAAACTGAAAGAGTGACGTACAGTGTCGTGCGTTTGGAGTGGGGGCCAAAGAAGGGAGTGGTGTGGCGCGAGTAAGAAAAAGAGAATCAGGGTCGTGAGAAGAAAAGAGATCAAGCGACAGGAAAGGGACGCGGGGGAGGAGATAGAGATGAGGGAGGTGAGATAAGAGATTACTTACAGTGGTGTGGGTGAGTGTACGAGGGGAAAAAACAAAGGAATGGAAGGTAAGAGACAATTAAAGGTGTAAGCAAGAAACAGGGAAGGATGGTGGGAAGTTGAGTGACAGTGGAACCAATGAGAAAGATTGAGTCGTAGGGGAAAAGTAGTTAGAAAACGGGGAAAGGAAGCATAGACGGAAACAGAGGTAGTAGATGAAGGTAAGAAGCAAAGTGATTTAGAGTGGTGTGGATGGGATGTGGATTGAGAGAGGAAAGTGAAGCGAGGAAGAAAAGATACACAGCTGTAAAGAACGAGAGATAAAGAGATAAGGATGGGCAAAAGGAGACGCAAGGGAGGCAAGAGAAAGTGATGGGAGTGAGGTGGGAGGTGATATACAGTGGTGTGGCTGGGTGTGGGAGGAAAGACATAGAGCAGTTTACTGGAGCGAGTAAGAAAAGATAGATTTATTGCAGGAAGAGGCAAGAGATAGAGAGGCAGGGTGAGAAATAGGAAGGTTGGGTGGAGGAAACAGAGGGTGATGGAAATAAAACGAAACGTGATTTTTTGAGTAACTGGGATAGCGAGGCGAGAAGAAACTGGTTAACTGGAACTAGAGAAAAAAGATAAGTAAGAAAAACAAAAAGAGTGGTAAGAAGATGAGGGATTGAGAGACATGGATGGAAGCTGGGGAGGAAACAGAGGCGAAGGAAGTGAGATGAAAGGTGAATTACAGGCGGCTGGAGGAGGATAAAAGAGACTAGATTAGTGGTAAAAAGTAAAGGTGGGGGCAGACTTTATGAGGCGCTTAGCTGTGATGTTCATCTGCGTAACTTTGGCCTTTGAGCCTGTGGCGGGTTATTCACCCACTAACCTGGGATACAAGGCCACTGCATCATCCAGGTTACCACTGTTACCTGAGCAAAGAGTTGCCCTAGGAATTCCTTTTACCTACCAACCCACAAAAGGTAGACGGATACCTCAGGCAAGTGGCACAGGCTCCAGGCACTGGGATTTGATTCCTGACACTATCGAGCCGGCAGCTTCATAACTAGAGCACCTACCACTCAACCACAGCGGCAGGTTTGTGGAACGAGTAAAAATCTGAATCAGAGTTGAAGGCGAAGTCAGAAATGCAGGAGTGACGGGAAAAGGAAATAGGGGAGAAAACGAAGGCGAGGTGGGCGAGCTGAAAAGTGATTTAAAGCGGTGTGGATGAGAGAGGAAGGAAAGAGGAGAGTGGTTCTGGGAGACGAGTACGAAAAAGAGACAATCAGAGTCATAAGAAGGAAGAGACAGCCAAGGGTGGTGGGGGCGGGAGCAGAGATGATGGAGATGAAGTAAGGGAGTGGATGGGGAAGGACAGAAAGAAGGGAAGTTTTGTGAGATGTGCGAAAGAAGAAACAAAATAGAATCGGAGTCGTAAAAGTCTTGACAAAAGTAAGATAAATAAAGACAGGGATGAAATGCAAGAGAGAAAGAAGAGGTGATGGAGCCTAAAGTGAAAAGTGAGATGCATTGGTGTGGCCGAGAGCAAGGTGTTACGAACAAAGGTATAGAGGGTGATTTAGTGTGGAAAGTATGAAAACTCTGACAACAGTGAGAGAGAGAGAGAGAGAAAGAGAGAGAGAGAGAGAGAGAGAGAGAATGTGTGTTTGCTGTTTTTTCCCATGGCATCCCAAAAGTCTCATGAAAACAACACCCCCCCCACCACCACACAATGTAGTATACTAGTCTCTTTTCTTAACACCTTTTCCTTAGCGATTTATTTTGCACATTAGGCATTAAACTGTATGAGACTGATGGAAACAATGCCGATACTAAGACGCCATAAATAACATACAAAAGAGTGTTAAGGTGTGTGTGTGTGTGTGTGTGTGTGTGTGTGTGTGTGTGTGTGTGTGTGTGTGTGTGTGTGTGTGTGTGTGTGTGTGTGTGTGTGTGTGTGTGTGTGTGTGTGTGTGTGTGTGTGTCCTACAGTATATATCCATCCTATATCCTACTAAGGTTTATATCCCTTCCTCTATGCCTTCATCTCAAGTTTGCTGCTAGCTCTTTCTACAGATGTTATTGTGAACGACCAATATTCTTATGGAAATACCCCTTTCTCACGACGTTATTCTACTTTTACCACCTCTCTCCCTCCTAATCATAAGCGACCTTTAGCTGTAGATCTAGCCCTACCCACACCTACGTTGATGACTCCACCCTTCACTACACCTAACACGGGATGAGGCTTTGGTACACCTGGTATCTGTATTCGCGTCTTATTGTTGACCTGGGCGAAAGAAACCTGGCAGCTTCCAATACATAAAACAAATCAATTCCTCCAGCATTCAACTCATCAGATCTTCTAAACGACTATCCCCTTACCTTCAATATATACAAATACATATATCCTTCATTATCTCTCAATATTTTCGGTGCCTTTCTCTCATGATCTCTCTTCGAAACATAACATCACTTTTTTTAGGAAAAGTTTTGCAGAGGTTAGCTGTCCTGAACAGACTGCGTGCCATCTTGAACCCTGCTTACCTGCTGACTTTGCCCTCGTGTGGAGTAGGCTAAGGCTCTCATGTGTGGAGGGGTTCACCACATACATCATTACTAAACAAGCTCGTGTCAAAGGCGTTTCGATTCATCTGCCTCCCTCTCTTCGCTGCGGTGCTGAATTTTTCTCCTTTCTCTATCTCTACTACCCCGGTCACTGCTCTTCTGAAGAATTTGCTTGCATCTCTTTCCCTACATGGCAGGCACGCGGCATCTGACAAACTACCAAACAGAAACCTCTTTTTCCTGCCTCTATAGCGCAAATGTCAATTATTACTTTAAATCTTTCTATTTAACTAACTGTTCAGTTCTGAAAATTTCATCCTCAGTCGGCCTTTCCCCCTGCCGATGACATCTAGTCTTTTCAATACATCGAGTCAAGGCATCTCATAATGAGTCGAATTTGATTTTTTCCTTTTGTTCGACTTTCCTTCGAAGAGACCAGTTCCGCAGGCTCTCAGCTTTTGGTTCTTTTTCCCTTAAAAAATAAAAAAGTCCAGACTCAAGTGTGATCAAAATTTGCTTGTAGTCGTAGACTGGAGTGAATAAGTAAGCGTGTGTGAGCGAGAGAGGGTGAAGAATAGTGAGGTTGAGGGTATATGAGGGAGAGAGGGTAAAGAAGAGTGAGGTAGAGGGTGTGTGAGGGAGAGAGGGTAAAGAAGAGTGAGGTAGAGGATGTGTGAGTGAGAGAGGGTAAAGAATAGTGAGGCAGAGGGTGTGAGAGGGAGAGAGGATTAATAGTGAGGTAGAGGGTGTGTGTGTGTGTGTGTGAGAGAGAGAGAGAGAGAGAGAGAGAGAGAGAGAGAGAGAGGATTAAGAATAGTGAGGCAGAGGGAGGGTGTGTCAGGGAGAGAGTCAGAGGCACAGTAGGCTCTCGCGAATAACGTCTATCAGGTTCGCGAAAAATGCCGTTAATAGCGAAAACATTACTGGCGTGACAATCAAATACATAAAAAAAAAAAATGGTTCTGCCCACCCATATCTTTGACGTTCCCTTCTTTTAACTCCTACCACTATTTTTTTTTCTAAGATGACGTAAAGAGGTTCGTTAGGAAATCATGAAAACAAAGATAATTTAGCTTTATTTCTTATCTATGGGCCTTTTTCAGCTTAAAATTACTTACGCCACAATAATCATGAAGGAGTTGGTAATTCCAGCATCTATAACCTCACAAAACGTTAGCTGCGAAAATGCGTAGAAAATCCAAGTTGCCGTAATTTACCGAAACAATATTACTGAACTTGTTACTTGGTTACCCGCGAGAACACAATAAATCCGTGTGTGTGTGTGTGTGTGTGTGTGTGTGTGTGTGTGTGTGTGTGTTAGCGGTGGTGATAGGGGCCGGGGTAGTTAGCAAGAGAACATGACATAGTGACAGTGTGCGTGCTTCGGGTGATGTCAGTGTCCGTGAATAAGTGGACAAGGGTGAGGGACAGACTGGGACTGAGGATTTGAAGGACCCGCTGGAAAATTGACTAAGCAGGTGACAAGTGTGGTTTTGGCGTGAGGGACTGCATTAAGAGGGTGATACATGTGTGTGGGTGTGGGTGTGGGCGGGCGGGGGCGGGTGGAAGCGGTGGCTGTGTGGGAGGGTGCAATACTGTGGGTGTGGAGGGTGGGGCGATGGGGGACGATCAGGTGGGTTGGAGTGAATGTGTTGGTGGGTGGGCGTGGGAGGGTGTAATTCTTTGTGTGTGTGTGTGTGTGTGTGTGTGTGTGTGTGTGTGTGTGTGTGTGTGTGTGTGTGTGTGTGTGTGTGTTGCAGGCCACGCACACACAACAAATAATGGCGTGACGTGACCGCTGCCTCAGATGAACATAGTCAAAAAAACGTCTTGACAAATTGTGTTACATGCACGCACACATATACAAACAATCTCTCTCTCTCTCTCTCTCTCTCTCTCTCTCTCTCTTTCGAATTCATATCTTTTTTCCCTTATCTGTTCGACTTATTTTTCATTCCTTTCATACCTCTCTCGCTCTCTCAATCTATCAAGGTCTATCTATCCATCTATCTATCTACTTTATCTATCTATATCACTTCCCTGAGTTCACGGGCAGAGTCATCTAACTAATGTACTCTAATGGAACCCTCCGATACTCTCTCTCTCTCTCTCTCTCTCTCTCTCTCTCTCACTATTTCAGTTTCATTTCTCTTCTCTCTCTTCCCCACATCAACATTTATGCTCCCTCCCTCTCTTCGTTTTCTGCGCCTCGCCTTTACTCTTCCTTCTCTTTTCCTCCTCATCTTTTTTCTTACATGACCACCTGTTGATAGGCTTAGCTCTTCTCTCTCTCTCTCTCTCTCTCTCTCTCTCTCCCTTAACAACGTTCCACATTTTCCTTTTCATTTCTTCTCAGTATACGTTTCTCTAGTTTCTGCCATTATTTCTCGTTCTGTTTAATATTTATCCATCCATCTTTCCAGCCCCATTTCGTCTCTATTTTATTTTTTATTTCCTTCTCACTTTGGTGCTTCATCTGCATTCATTTTATTCTGTTTATCACTTTACACTTTATCCCTTTCATTTACCTGTCTCTCCTCCGTGTATGTGGTTTTCCCGTAAGTTATTGGTCCACTTATATATATACCTTTTCCTATTCTCATTCTTAGTTCCCACTTTACACTTAAATTTTATAGTATTTTTTCTTTTATCCTTTCACTACATTAACTACTTTCCTGCTTAATTCTGGCTTCATCACTACGTTTTTCTTCCACTTAAGACCCCCCATCAAACAGAAAAAGTCAGATTTAAGCATTACCAAAGTGTTCCCTCTCTCTTACTGCCCTTCCCTGCAGCAGCTTTTCCATCTCAACTTCTTCACCATTAATCTCTCAACCCTCCTCTTTTATCCATCAGTCTTCACTATCATTATGACTCTCTCTCTCTCTCTCTCTCTCTCTCTCTCTCTCTCTCTCTCTCGAAGGAAGACAGGGTGAGAGGTGAGGAATGCTGAGTAGTGTAGACAACGGCAGGGACAGATGGCTGACCTCAGGGTGAAGTTATTACCTCTCTCTTTCTCTCTCTCTCTCTCTCTCTCTCTCTCTCTCTCTCTCTCAAAACAATGTCTCGAGTATAACTAATTTTCTGATAATTTTTTTCTCTTTTCGAATATTTTTTTCACCCTCAGAAAATTGCAGGTAAGGATGCAGCCATTCCCCCCTATTCTTAACCACCGCAGTTCAATGACTTTTTTTTTTTGGTTCCCGTTTGTACTCCCAACTCCCCTCTCCTCCCCACTCCACTCTCCTCCCCATTCACTCTCCTCCACGTCCTCCCCTCTCCTCCCTACTCCCTTGCCTCCCTACTCACTCCCCTCCAGGTCCTACCCAGTCCGCTCTCCTCCCCACTCCCTTGCCTCCCCATTCCATTCATCCCCACTTCCTTACTTGCAACACCCCTCTCCCCCTCACTCCCTTTCTTTTCCACTCCCCTCTCCCCTCTCCTCTTCAGTCCTCTTTGCTTTCCGCTCCCCTCTACTCCCCACTCCCTTGCCTCCCCACTCCACTCTCCTCCGGGTCCTCCCCATTCCCCTCTCCTCCCATTCTCCTTTCCTCCCCACATCCCTCTTCTCCTCATACCCCTTCTTCCCCACTCCCCCCTCCTCCCCACTCCCATCTCCTCCCCACTCCTCTCTCCTCCCTTTTCACTGTTATTCTCTCTTTCCAACTCCTCTTCTCTCTCTCCTCTTCTTTTGTACGACGATTAAAAGAGAGATTTGGAGTTGGAGTGGAAGGGGGTTAGATACCGTATTTCATCAACCGCTTCAGTTCGACGACGTACCATTTTATTCTTGCTCTATTCAGACGATTTATTGAAGTTGGGGATGATTTCTCTAGCCAGGTGTTAGATGCTGCCTTTTCTTTCATCCTTTCACTACTAGACGTCCCACAAATTGGAGAAAATCGTGCGAAGGTAGCTAGTATGAATTTTAAGTCACTGGAGCACAGGGGTTAAGTCTTTCAGTGCTATGAATGTAAGAAGAAATTAAAAAGTCGTCTGTGTGCTGAAAGGGTTATTTATTCTCTGCGGCGAAAAAAAAAAAAAAAAGGAAGCTCGTCAGACCATTATTAAGATCAACTCTCAGTGGAATTAGGTCATAAAAGGTGTTGCCGTCATCTACGCTTGGAAAAATCTACGTACTATTCCACCCAGGTTTCATTACATTATTCTCGAGGACAGTTGTCCAAACTGGGGTACATGTACCCCTTGGGGTAGGCAGCATTGTTCAGAGCGGTACGTAAGATGATAACGATTTTTTTTCCCCAACAGTATCACATATAGGTCATATGGCATCTTGGACTACTCAGTTTTTTTTATCGAGGCGAAGATGCACTTGACAGATTGGTGATTATTGGCTGAATACAACATTACTTCATAATCTAGCATTATTAACTGACAACAAATATCTGAGGGGGAAATTTGGGTTAGTAAATATTTTTTGGACATGTTGCATTCAGCCAATCATCGTCAACCCGTCAAATGCATCTTCGCCTCAGTAAAAAAAATGGAGTATAGTAACTTTACTGAGCATATGTATGTGTGCATGGATGGTTGTTTAAGAATAGAGTAACTGAATAACCACAACACTTACACAGTTTCCAACTAGTAAATAACATGAAAACAGGGTAAGAATTAAAATGAACGAGAAGGAGACTGAGGTGAAACGGGAGTAGGTAGGAGGGAGAGGAAACGGGATGGGACGCGTACGGGAACAGTGCTGAACCCCTCGTTGTTGTCACTCTTGCTCAGTTTCGTCTTAGGAGTGAAAGTGTGAACATCTCTTTTTCAGATTCACATGTAAGCTGGCAGACACAGTGACTTCTTTAACAGCACGAAATATGGATAGATGGTTAAAACGTGACAGCTGTAGCAGCAGCAGCAGCAGCAATGCAAGTGAAAGAAGTCAAGCAGATGTGACGAAAACGAAAACAGACCTACCTAAATATCGGCAATACAAGGGAGATTATGTGCTTTTTGGATTTACTTCCACGAATTCTGATCCTCCGGAAGCTTTGTGTTTCTTTTGTGGGAAGAGGCTGGCCCACAACAGCATGAAACCAGCTCACCTCCAACGTCACCTTAACACAAAACATCAGCGTCAAGTTGGCAACAAGACAGAGTTTTTTAAGTGAAAACTTTCTGACTCTCAGTGTTCCCACACAACCATATGAAAGCCTCCACAACATCATGGAAAGCTCTGGACGCATCTTTGACTGTATCTTTATTAGTTGCTAAAGTTAAAATGCCATTTAATATAGCTGAAGAACTCATACTGCCAGCTGCAGCTGTGATGGCAGAAAAAAAATGTTAGATATAAAGGCAGCTGACCAACTAAAGGCTGTTCCTCTGTCACACCAAACTGCTTCTCAAAGGGTTAATGAAATGAGTACGGATATTATTGATGAAGTTGTGAATAAGCTGAAAACAAACCAGTTTTTTTCACTTCAACTTGACGAAGCGACTGACGTCAGTGGACAGGCTCAACTTGACTCATTTGTGATACCCTGACGGAGATGATATAAATGAACATGTGCTTTTTGCAAAAAATTATAACACACAACTTAGGATGCCATTTTCAGTGTCATTAATCAGTTCTTCTCTGAACAAGGACTTAGTAGGTAATCTTGTAATAGCGTGTGTACAGACGCTGCTGCATCCATGACCGGGAAATTGAAGGGACTCGTTGCATGGATTAAGAAGGAAAATCCTGATGTGGAGTGGACTCATTGCATCATTCACAGAAAATCATTAGCAACCAAAAACATGGGTTCAAAGTTGCATGGGATATTGGATGATAGCGTCAAAGTAATCAGCTTGATAAAATCAAGGCCACTTAATGCTCGCGTGGTTCGCAGACTGTGCGAAAGCATAGAGTCTGAGCACACAGAGCTATTTCTCCACACACAGGTGCCCTGGCTGTCGAGAGGGAGGGTACTCGCCAGGTTGTTCGAGTTGCAAGCTGAGGAAGGCACCTTTTTATCAGAACACGGATCTCCTTTTGCCACATTTTTTCAAAACACTACTTGGCTTGCACAACTGGCATACCTTGCAGATATAATAAACAAACTGAATGAGTAAAATTTGTCTCTGCAGGGTAAAGATACATTCTCAGCTTATATGATAAAGTTGGTAGTTTCCAAAATAAAGTAGAGTTGTGGAAGAAAATATCCTCAGGGGGAGGTTTGAAGTGTGTTCCTCTGTCAGATGCTCATTTTTCCAGAAACAAATCTTGGGAGAGAGACTGTGAAACCAGTTACTGTGGAGTATCTGACCAACCTTATATGTGCTTTTAAATCTTACTTTCCTGACATATATGCGAGATCTGTTCAGCTGGACTGGGTTAGAAATTCATTCCTCCTATCTGAAAATAATATGAAGAAGCTTTCCATCTGCCCTCAGGAAGCACTGTTAGAAGCGTGTTCAGACGGTGGCTTTAAACTGATATTTGAAAGCTAACCCTCACACGGTTTTGGATCTGTGTAAAGAAGGAGCACCCTGACCTAGGAAAGAAGGCTTTGGAAAACCTTCTGGCTTTTGGGTTTACCTACCTTTGTGAAGCCTCTTTCTCTGCTATGACCGTTATCAAGTCAAAACAGACAAACAAACTATGTGTAAACCTGGAACAAAGCCTGATCACTGCTGTAGCCTCTCTACCACCCAGAATGGCAAAATCATCAGTGAACATCAACCCCACATTTCACACTGAGTTGTAATTTTCAAGAATTTTCATGCTATTTCGTTAGCTTCTTTCCTTTAGTATACTGAATAATAATCTGTTGTCCAGCACTCAGAGTATGCGAACTTTTACCATTAAATACACTGTCCTTCCAAACATTGAGTTTAATCAGTCATGGGGTACTTAATGACAGAAGAAGGTAACAAAGTGTACAATAGGAAAAATATTTGGACAACACTGCTCTAGGAACCTGTAGTTTTTCGTTCGTATTTTCATCTCTGTTTGTTCTTCTTGCCCGCCTTTTTACTTTCTCTGTGTTGGTTGCCCGTTGTTCTACCGTGTATTTCCTTTTGGCTGCCTATTTATTATTATCTTATACCCCTGTCTCATACGCCTTCTTGGATCCCCACACCTTTTTCTTTCATCCCAGCCTCATTACATTCTCATTTTCCAGCAGAGTTCACCACGATGACATGCTTTTAATCTGTGTAGAATCGAAAGCTTTTATTCAGCTCAGGAGAGATTTTTCAAACAGGAGGAGTTAGATGTAGCTTTCATTCACTCTTGGGGTAGGAGAGACCTTTGTAAAGTTTATTAAAATCGTCTAGAAATAGCAAGAATATCCTTTTTAAAAATGTCACCGGATAAAGCAGGATAAAATCGGCCAACACCTCTGAGTTCCTATATTTTTAAGTAGAGTGAGGTACACGTATATTCAAAACCTATTCACGTAAGAGAGACATGTCAGCCAAACACAGCAAGGTTCAGAATTAGCCTCCACAAACAGGATGGCGGGATGTAAGTCGCTCACAGCTTTATGGCACTTTTTAACGTGTTCTATGGTGCTACAGAGGAACGCCTTCATGCACTGGTGCCGATGTAGCCAGGCATCTTTTCAGCACGATTATACAAACGTCCTTCAACACATCCCCTTACCCCCGAGAGGACGACGGTGAACTGTAGGAGAAGGACAACTTACGCCTACACTCCACTAGGTCCATGTTTTAGATGAACCTGGGGCTACAACTTGAACCTCTTGTATATCGTGACGTTTGTATGCTCTGAAACTACCAGAGGTGACGTTTGTATGCTTTGAAACTACAAGGGGTGACGTTTGTATGCTCTGAAACTACATGAGGTGATGTTTGCATGCTCTGAAACTATAAGAGGTGACGTTTGTATGCTTTGAAACTACAAGAGGTGACGTTTGTATGCTTTGAAACTACAGGAGGTGACGTTTGTATGCTTTGAAACTAGCAGAGGTGACGTTTGTATGCTTTGAAACTAAAAGAGGTGACGTTTGTATGCTTTGAAACTACAAGAGGTGACGTTTGTATGCTTTGAAACTACAAGAGGTGACGTTTGTATGCTTTGAAACTACATGAGGTGACGTTTGTATGCTTTGAAACTAAAAGAGGTGACGTTTGTATGCTTTGAAACTAAAAGAGGTGACGTTTGTATGCTTTGAAACTACAAGAGGTGACGTTTGTATGCTTTGAAACTATTACCTTCGGCTGAGGAGACAATTTTGCAATTGGAGGTGTTAGAGACAAACTTGATAAATCTCATACCTGGGTGAATCTACTTCGGCTTTTCTTGATATCAGTTATACTCCTACCCTTAGAGCATCATTACGCCTAGCTTAGTTTAGTTTCGATACTGCCAGACTATTCTATTAAGCATGGGGGAGAGTTTTCTTAGCGAGGAGGTCAAAAAAGTGCCTCCATTTACCCCAACATTACGTAGTCTTTTTATTCATTGTTAACTCTTTCACCCTCCAAAGGATTTTCTCAATAAAGGTGAGAAATCTGATAATAAAGCAATCAGTCTCGTTATCCCAAGGACGTTATTTTTACGGTATTCTTGCCATTTCCTGACGATTTCCTTCAGCAAAGACAAAACGGTTCATGTTAAGAGACTGGTGAACGCTGTACCTAACCCTACCAGTTGCAAAAGTATCCTGTACGCTGAAGAAAAGCGATGAGAGACAACAGGAATAAAATAAAGAATACGTCATCGAACGGAAAGGATCAAAGTTAACCTCGTCATTCTGTCCTGTTTTAATCGTCACCGCCAAACGAATTTATTAAGTTTATGGGAGATGTTTTGCAGTGAAGGGAATAATGAAGGCTATACCTAACTTCTCCAGTATGGAAAGTCCCTAAGCTGAATAAACAACTCAGTAAATGGTAAAAATGAAACGGAAAATAAGTCGTCCGACACAACGGCTTAATCTTACTTCTCTGAACTGGATTAAAAAAAAGAATTGTAGATTTGATCTGGTTATTCATTTTAAAATGAAAGTTTTGTTTCCGAAAATAAACTCTATCATGACTGTGAAAACTCTTGTATTCTATTCCAGCTACAACGTAGGTTAGTATATATATAATATATACACTCACAGACAGACGGGCATACAGATACAGATGGATAGATAGACAGGTAGACAGACACACGGATAAATAAACATTCACGAATAAGAAACGTAGTGCCAATGGTGATGTGAAGTGAGTGGTGTGCAAGGATGGGAGACAATGTTGTGGGGTGTGATGAGAGGAAGAGGGAATGTGTAGATACCATACCGCGAGGAGGGGAGAGTGTGTTGTGGAGAGTGTGTTGAGGGAAAGAGGGATTGTGCAGATACCAAACTGCGAGGAGGGGAGAGTATGTAGAGTGTGCTGCGAGGTGGCTGCGTCAAGAACAGGGAATGTAGTACCAGTTGTGATAGGAAGAGAGTGTGTTGTGAGGATAAGATTGTGTAGCAAGTATGTTGTGAGGAGAGGAGGATGCGTTGTATGTGTTGTGTTGCGAGACGGGTGTACAAAGATGTGCAAACAACAAGAAATGTAGTCCCAGTGAGGATATGATGACAGTGTGTTGTGGAGGGTGTGCTGCCAGAAGGGAAGAGTGTGTTGTGAGGATGGGAAAGTGTGTTGTGGAGTACTGTGAGGAGAGTTGTGTCTGTTGTAAAGAGTGTTTTGTGTAGAATGGAACGGTGTGTTCTGGAAGGTGTGTTGGGAGGTGTGCTGAGTGTGTTGTGAAGGGTGGAGAGTGTGTTGCGAGGAGTGTAAAGTGTGTTAGGGGGCGAGAGGCTGATGTGCTGTCTGAGGCGCAACACAAACGCAAACTTTGAATGTAAAAAAGTAAAGGAAAGTAGTGCGCCCTCTCTCTCTCTCTCTCTCTCTCTCTCTCTCTCTCTCTCTCTCTCTCTCTCTCCTTCTCGCACACCCATTTTGCTCCATCGTTATATTTTTCTTTCTCTCCCTCTGCTTCTCTCTCAGCATTGTTTGTCTTACTCCTGCTTTCATTCTTGTTATATTTATCTTCCTCCACTTTTCGTCTACCATCTCAACTTTCGTAGATAATGCCTGTACATCTACCTTCGCCAAGCTCTCTCTCTCTTTCTCTCTCTCTCTCTCTCTCTCTCTCTATGTCTGTCTATCTATATCTATATTTATCTATATATATATATGTCTGTCTATCTATCTATCTATATCTATATCTATCTATCTATCAATATATATATATATATATATATATATATATATATATATATATATATATATATATCTATATCTGTTTTCTGTGTATCCAGCTTTCTATCTCCACCGTATCACATTTCGTCTCATAAAAATGTTTATTCTTCTCTACCTCTTTTCATTCCCTACCCAGTTTACAAAATTACCTTCACAACAATACTAAAAATCTTTTATCCACCGTATCTATGGCTCAATCACGTCTTGCCTTTTTCCTAACCTTCATACCTTCATTTCAGTTTCAAAGATCTTTTATTTTTCTGAGTGGCTATTAAAGAAACACGTAAAAATAAAGCAACATTACCATAGATATTGAAACAAGGGGCTGAGCAGCTGACGGACTGGAGAGAGAGAGAGAGAGAGAGAGAGAGAGAGAGAGAGAGAGCAAAACAGACAAAAACCACGATCAACTATGCGAAAGAACAAACAGAAATAACAGAGTAATGCTCGGTGTGATGGGAAGGCTCTGAGCACCAAACTGACCCTCAAACTCCTTAAATTTTACACCAATCTATAAGAAAAAAAAATTGGAAAACATAATCATGTCAGCCACTGAAATTCTTGGCGGGGAGACTGGCGGGAAAAGTGGTTATAATGGAAAGTTTTAAGGACATTAGAGAGATAAGCCAGCGAAGAGAAAGGTGAATTCCGATTTTTTTTTTTCAGTACTCCGATTCTGCGACATATTTTCGTTTAATTCAAGCAACTTCCTGTGTGTGTGTGTGTGTGTGTGTGTGTGTGTGAGAGAGAGAGAGAGAGAGAGAGAGAGAGAGAAATTTCGCAAGGATGAGGTTAGAAAGAGGTTTAACTCCCTCACTCTCACCTGGATCACCTAAGCTAAACTGATTCGTCTAGTGACAGGCAAAATGGAATATCAGAGGACGTCATCGTAGTGAAATGACGGCAGGAGACACCGAGTTTTAGTTTTGCCCGACTGGAGGACTGATTTGACTGGTAACCAAGGAGACTTATCCCTATCATATAACTAAAAGCTCATACAATATCATGCTACCAGGACGTATTATTAAAGCTGTGAGTGACCCAGTTCCGTCAGAGGAAAACAAACCGACTATGACTACATGTTAATCTTGCTTCAGTGAGTTATATTTATGGTATGATATGGAGGGTGTATGGGTGACGGAGGTGAGATGAGTGTAGGTGTGGGATGAGAGGTGTGGTGTGTGTAGAAAGGAAGGCCTGACGCACAAGACTAGGCTTGGAAAAGTGAGTGAGGATCATAATATCGACACCTTCAGCCCATGGATGCCATTTATATTATTAGTAGCGCCGCCAACGAAAGTTGGAAGAGGGTATCTATTCACCCGTTTGTCTGTTTGCCCACAAGATATCTCAAAAAGTTAAGGATGGATTTTTATTAAATACTGTGGACATGTGGGTCATGGGCCATGGAAGAGTTAGCTACTTAAATTTTGGTGGCGGTCCGAGTTGTCTGGTATACGCGTCGGCAAAGGCAGGCGTTCTCTGGCTGCGCTAAACTTGTTCTTGCAATATCCAGGCGATTATATTGAACTAAAGAATGACTTGCAGTATCAAGGGGACTGACGCTGGCTGTATATCACCTCTCTAGTTCAAAATGTTTCTCTTAAACTCAAGAAATTCGTGTAGAAAAAAAAAAAGGTAAAGATAAAAATGAAGATGCCCTTGGGTTAATGTGACTAACAGAAGATAAGCAAATGAAATCAGGAAGAGATTTTGTCACACTTTTCCCGCAAATACATCCGCCAGTCTGCTGCAAGGGACACGAAACATACTAGCCAGAAAGCATAAAACAGGCCTTAGCTTGTTAATATCAATCATCATCATCAACATGACATCATCATCATCAACATGACCTTTTTCTCAGCCCAAGGAAGGGATGAATTAAGATCTATATATATATATAATTTTTTAAATAACAGAACAGAGGAAGGAAAAACAAAACAAACAAAAAAAATCCATGCGCCAGATTACTGGTGTCCGCGTTCATAAAATATCTGTAACAGTTAGACTTGAACAGCAGTAGGTTGAAGTCTGGAGGGGAACAACTCTGCGGAAGCGAGTTCCAGAGAGATGCAGTTCGGGGAATGAAAGAATTCTGATAGGCAGAAGTTCTGCAGTATGGCTGAGTGACATTCCAGTCATGAGCGCTGCCAGCTGCCCGTGTAGCACGAGGGAAGGCATGGAGAGGTGGCACCATGGACGCAACTTCGTCTGAGCATTTGCTGTAGAAATATCTGTAAACTAACGCAAGGGAGGCAACATTCCTTCTTACTTGTAGGGGAGGTAGTTTATTAGTAATAGCAGGGTTATTAATAATTCTAACAGTTTTGTTCTGAATTTTGTCTACTTGTTTTAATGCAACCTCTCCACATCCGCTCCACAAGGGTGAGCAGTATTCAAGCTGAGAGCGCACATGACTCTTATAAATTATAACTAGCTGCTCGTCAGTGAAGAAGTTACGGACTCTGTACAATAATCCAAGTTTCTTTGAGGCGGTTTTAGCAAGTGATCTGACATGAGAGGTCCAACTGAGGGCATTGTTAAGCGAGACGCCGAGAATTTCAATACTTTTGGAAATGGGAATATTTGTAGCACTGAAGGTAATATATGATTCTGGCAATACCTGCCTATTAGTAAATTGTATATATTTAGTTTTACTAGCATTAAATGAGACAAGGTTGTTTTGACCCCATTCACTGATCGTGGATAAGTCATGATTTCAAGAGATGGCTGTACTGAGGTGAGAGTTAGAGATATCGGACTTTGCAAATGGATGTCTGAGTGTGAATGAACTATGAAGGGTTGAGTCATCTGCATATGAATAACGATGGGAAAGCAAAATGAAAAGAGGGAGAACTATTCACAGCACGCCTTGTGATATAGGCCAGATATTCATTCACCCACCATTCAGGCCCTAGGAACCCCATCTCCAGTTTGCAGGTAGCCAGTGTCTGGTTATCAGTAGTGAAGGCATGTGCTGTTTGAAAGCACACGAAGATTATGAACTCGCATAGCTGCTTGATTTCTTGGTCCTCTTGGCCATCTGCACATTATTATTATTTTTGGGGGGAGGTGAGGGATGCAGGTGTTTTTAATTACAGATACACCTCATATTACCTACCAGCTATAAGTCAATTCACAGATACTCAAATCCTCGAGAAAGGCAGGAGTTCTATTCCCCCCCGTCCACTCTCAACCCTACAAGAACGAAAGTGTTATATTATGCAAGTTACCTGTAGAGGAAGTCGTTTATCTCGCTTAGGGGAAAATTATCGTCGTAAAGGAGCTAACGAAGACTATACGTAACGCCACCAGTTCGAAAAGTCTTACCATATCAAAACAGATGAGTTAAGAAAGACTTTACGTAACCATCCCAAGTCGAAAAGTCTTACCGTGATCAAAGTGAACAAGTTAACAAAGACAACAGCATTTTTTACCGTTCCAGTTCCAAATATTTAATCGAGTTCAAGGTGTAGATACTCAAATACTTATACAAACACCCTTAGAGCCATTGCCAGCCGCCTACACTCACACCTGACTGCGGTCCTAGGGTAAGGGGAGAGGACACAAGTTGAGGTGGAGAGAAAAGAGTGGGGGAGAATGCTGCACGGAACTTTGCTGTGTGTGTGTGTGTGTGTGTGTGTGTGTGTGTGTGTGTGTGTGTGTGTGTGTGTGTGTGTGTGTGTGTGTGTGTGTGTGTGTGTGTGTGTGTGTGTGAGAGAGAGAGAGAGAGAGAGAGAGATGGTAAGATGACAACAGTATAAAACACACACACACACACACCAAGGAAGTCTCAGCTGCCCAAATTCAACACCCAAACATTAGAAGGCAAAGACACACTAGAGTTAATCCAGGCAGGGCAAACAAGAAACTGTATATATATAATGACTCAAATGCCTTCCTGAGAGACAAATTAATTAGTGCAATGTACCTGTCCCCCTGAGTCAGAAGAAAATCGGTGCTAAAAACGAGGGAATGGCGTGCTGGTGAAGTTTGTTTGAAAGAAAAAAGACAACAGTGAATGCAGTGTGTCTCGCCTCCCCACACACTGCCATGGGGATATCACACACACATATACATACTTACATACATACTTGCATACATACATACATACATACATACAGGTACATGCTTACATACATTCATACATACATGCTTACATACATATTCATACATACATGCTTACATACATATTCATACATACATACATACACATACATGCTTACATACATACATACATACACATACATGCTTACACACATATATACATACACACACACACATACTCTCTCTCTCTCTCTCTCTCTCTCACACACACACATACACACACACACACACAAACACACACATACACACACAAGGTCTCTCTCTCTCTCTCTCTCTCTCTCTCTCTCTCACACACACACACACACACACACACACATACAGGGTAAATGCTTTAATCTCATCTGTCGTGTTAGGGCGGCCATACCAGGGGCCAAGGCGGACCGTGTGAGAGAGGCAGGTAGGGCAGGTGGGAGGGAGCAAGGCAATGAGAGCGAGTAAGCAAGGACAGGAATGGGTGTAGGTGAGAGAGAGAGAGAGAGAGAGAGAGAGAGAGAGAGACAGACAGACAGACAGACAGACAGACAAAGAGAGAGAGAGAGAGAGAGAGAGAGAGAGAGAAAGAGAGGCAGACAGACAGACAGACAGACAGACTCTGTGTGTGTGTGTGTGTGTGTGTGTGTGTGTGTGTGTGTGTGTGTGTGTGTGTGTGTGTGTGTGTGTGTGTGTGTGAGATAGAGAGAGAGAGAGAGGTATGGTACCAGGCGTACAAGGCAAGGAATGAGGATGTATGCGAGACAAAGTGAGTGAGAGAACCTGTGAACAAGGAGGGGAATAGGTGTAAGTGAGACAGGAAGTGAGAGAGTATGTGTAAGCAAGAGAAGGAATGAGGATGTATGTGAGACAGAAAGTGAGAGAAAATGTGAGGAAGGGAAGGAATGAGGATGTATGTGAGACAGAATGTGAGAGAGAGAAAATGTGGGCAATGGAAGTAATGAGGATGTATGTGAGACAGAAAGTGGGAGAAAATGTGAGCAAGAGAAGGAGTGAGTATGTATGTGAGACAGAATGTGAAAGAGAGAAGGACAGGCAAGGGAAGGACAGGCGATGTGAGAGAGAAAGTGAGTGAGGGCAGGAGTATGAGTGTGAGTGAGAGATGGGGGGAATGAGAGTGCGTGGGAAAGGAAAGGAAAAATCTGGATGGAAAGAAGAAATGTATATGTGTGTGTGTGTGTGTGTGTGTGTGTGTGTGTGTGTGTGTGTGTGTGTGTGTGTGTGTGTGTGTGTGTGTGTGTGTGTGTGTGTGTGTGTGTGTGTGTGTGTGTGTGTGTGTGTGTGTGTGTGTGTGTGTGTGTGTGTGAGAGAGAGAGAGAGAGAGGGAGAGAGAGAGAGAGAGAGAGATCTGTGTCAAAATAAGGCGAATAAAGCACGTAAGAAACTCAGACAAAAGAAAATGTTTAAAGGTAGAATACATGGAGAAAAATGAGAAAACTTAGACTCAGGTGGATGGGGGGAAGAAGGGGAAGAGAGGAGGAGGAGGGGAGGGGAAGAAGAGGTGGGGAGAAGAGAAGAGGAGGAGAAGAGGCCGGGAGAGGAAGAGCGGAGGGGGAAAAGAGGTCGGAAAAGAGGGGAGGGGAAGGCTGAGGAAGGGAGGGGGAAATTAAGTATGAAGGACAAGGGAGGTGAGAGGGAAGAGGGGAGAAGAGGAAGACGGGGGAGGGAGGAGAAGTTAGGGGGAAAATGGGTGAGCGGGAAAGGAGAAGAAGGGAGGAGGAGGGAGAGGAAGGACAGGAGAAGGCGAGGGGGAGGGGAAGGGGGAGGGGGAGACAAGATGGTAGGAGGCAACAGCAGGAAGTGAGACAGCTTCTTCAATCTTTCTTCATCTCTTTCTTCCTCCTCTCCCGTCCCCCATTTTGTCCTCTCTCCGTCCTAATTCTCTCTTTTCTCTGTTTCCTCCCCCTCCTCCTCCTCCTCCTCCTCCTCCTTTCTCAGCTCTACCTCTCTTTTTCCCTCTCTCTCTCTCACCCCCCTTCCCCTCGCGGTGTGGTGTGTGGCGCGGTAAGTGACTTATCCCTTAACACCAGCAGACTATCTCGCCTTGTGGTGGCCCAGCAAGGATATGGAGCTCACCCACACCCACATAACCAGACTCACTCGCTAAGGCAACATACACACACACACACACACACACACACACACACACACACTCGCTTCCACACACACACACACACAAAGGAAATATTTGATGGCGTCTAAGATATCTAACGTGTTATTAAATGAAAACACAGGTGACATACACGGAGACGGTGCTAATATGTGTAAAGGAAAATACCTGTATGAAGAAATCTACACGAGTAAATCCATCTTATATTAAATGAGGGTATGCGTGTCTGCTGTACTCTATGCTAAACTTCATCTATGAGACATGATGCTAACGTGAAATGTGGCAGCCTTTTATATCAATCCCACCTGTTGAGAAAAACGGCAGGATGTGTGTGTGTGTGTGTGTGTGTGTGTGTGTGTGTGTGTGTGTGTGTGTGTGTGTGTGTGTGTGTGTGTGTGTGTGTGTGTGTGTGTGTGTGTGTGTGTGTGTGTGTGTGTGTGTGTGTGTGTGTGTGTGTGTGTGTGTGTGTGTGCCACGTACCCTGACCTTCCACAACAAGTCAGACACGCAAGCAGGTTCGCACGCAAGACATCCATCCCCTGGTGAACAAGCGTGTAAACTGTGGGCAGTGTTTGGGTGTGAGGTGAGGTGAGTAAGGGGGGTGGGAGTCATTAGGTAACTCACTCAATATTCCCCCCTTCGTCACTCACCCTATCCTCTTCTGAGCTCTGCCCGCCCCACACACACCCTCGCATACCTAATGTCAAGAGGCCAGGCGCACGGAATTAGCCAGGGGGAGACTCAAACACCCACATGTAGCGAGGGAAGGAGTCGGGGAAGCGAGGGGAAGGAAAAGGAGAGAGAAATGGGAAGGATAAGAGGGGAGGAGGAATGAAAAGGAGATGGAAAAGGCAGGGGCAAAGAGGGATGGAAGCATGAAAGAAAGAGGGACAACGCAGCGATAAAGAGGGAATGAGAGGGTAGAGGAAGAGGCAGGGATAAAGAGGGAGAGGAGAGATAATGGCGAGGGGGCAGGCATAAAGAGGGAAGAAGAAAGATGCCGAAGAAGGAAGGGATATAATGAGAGGGGATGGGATGTCGAGGGAATGGGAGGGTGTCGGAGAAGAGAGGACTCTGAAGGAAGGGGAGGGTGGTGGGAGGGGAAAGAAAAGATGTGGAAAAAGGGGGGAAGGAAGAGGGGAGAAGGGGTACAGACGAAAGGGGAGGGTGGAAGGAGATGGGAAGATAAAAAGGGAAAGGGAGCAATGACGAAGGGATATGAGACGAAGGCAGGGGGAAAGGAGATACCAAGAGAGAGAGAGAGAGAGGAAAGGATATCGAGGGAGGGGAAGAAAACCGAGGGAGAGGGAAGGGGTGTGGGTATACCAAAAAAGGGAGTGTCAACGCATGAATTATGATGATAGGGAATGAAGAAGCGAGGCAGGAAAATTAACAAGGGGAAGATGAGGTGGACAGAAAAGAGAGTGGAAACATACGTGGAGGAGAAAGGGGAGAGGCGGTAGGGCTTAATAAGAGGGTAAGGGTAAAGTATGGTGGAGTACATGAAGGAAAGTGGCTTGGGGTGGAATGAAGATGTGTTGTGTCCAGGTAACTCTACAAGAGCAAGATACTGAGTCAACGGAAAGGTTGAAAAGGTTTGAGGGACACTTTGTTTCCATGTCGGGTCTTCAGTGTAAATAACATTAAAGTAATAACGCCTATTTGACATCACATACTGAAGTAAGAAAAAAACTGTAGTGATATTAATTTCTCATGAGATCAAGTTACGAGCAAGTTATGTAATAAATCAAAACATCTGTCTGCAATGCAGGGCCACAGTTTCCAAGCCAGTGCTGCATATCTGCGTGGGTATACAGTATACATGGTCCAGGGCAAGGTTACATGGATAAAGTGCGAGGCTCGGGGGAAGGACGCAGCCCCTGCACCAATCCGTTTTCAAGATGAAAGCGAAATTTTACATGGCCATAAACAAAACAGAAGATAATTAAATCTGTACCACAGACACTATGCTTGAGGTTTCGGGGGAAGGGGACACAGCCCCCGACCTCCATTTCCGATTTCCACCCCCACCTCAAAATATCCAGTTTTTAAGATAGGGGAAAGGAACTTGAGTATAGTTACAGACTAAATTAGGTTGTTGGCACCCAAGAAATACACCTGGGGAGCTTGTGGAGGGGGCACAGGCTCAATTCCCGACCCTTCAAGATGATAATCAATTTCCAAGATATAGGAGTGAAATTTCGTATGTGTTCAGATACAGGCTCCAATAGGTCATTGGCACCACAGGAACTACGCGAGGACGTTTAGAGGGAAGGTTCAGTCCCCGACTCCGACCCCCTTCCCCCTCCAAGAAAATTTTTATAATAATAAATATTAATGGTTTTATTCATAGGTGTTACTTATCGGTGGGTGCATGCACTAGGTAAGAGTGTGGCGGGGTGACTGGATGGGCGTAGACACACCACGCTGATGCATCGTCTACCCACATTCCCATAAAGTTTAAATATTTGTCATTCGATTTTAACTTCGCGGGTGTGTGAATATCTATATCAACATCTACATACTGTGTGTATATATATATATATATATATATATATATATATATATATATATATATATATATATATATATTCATCATTCATCATCCAATTCTACGTTGTCCCATAAGCAGCGTAGGAGCCCGGGGCTAGGCAAGTTCGTCCTGACATTTAAGATGATAGTGACCTGCCTCACTCATCCCTGAGTGGCATCACGCGAGCAATAAACCCCAACCAATCCTTGGATATATATCTTCACTGGCTCAATCCGACTGGAGCGTCGTAATTACCCACTATCCACCAGCCGCCAACTATTTGGTTATATGGTTACCACCCAGCGTAGTAAATGGTTTCCTGGTGTACAGGAAACCATTTGGCTTGTCACTCAGTGCAGTTACCCACAGGCAAAAGGAAGAGGAAAGAATGATGGAAAGAAAGACAAAAGTGGGAGTGTAAAGTCACCAGTAGGCAGGACGAGGACAGAATGAAGGAAAGAAAGACAAAAGATGGAAGGAAAGAAGGATGGAGGAGAGGAAAGAGCAGACACCCGAGAGCAGCACTACATCGTAGGAGTGGATGGTGAGCGCCCCCACCTACCCAATAAATAAATAAATAAATAAATTATATATATATATATATATATATCATCAGCCGTTTGAGTATCCACTGCAGGACCGGCTTATCCCGACCGAAGTCGGGACGATATAGCCAATGCATCTCTACCAAGTGGCTTAGGCTGTCTGGTAGAGATTGTATGTAGGGTGAGAAGTGCTTGTAAGTGTACTTGTAGTGTTGGAGTGGCTTTGGATGTGTGTGTAGTCTGTGAACCAAGTGTAATCGGCCCGCGCAAGCCGACTGGGTGCAAGCATACTTTACAGTAAGCGACACTGGTTCAGCCACAGCACCCTTTGTGTCCGCCAATGCAGTACGTGGTCGGGAGAACACTCCCAAAGATTATAACCCTGGCGGGGCGCGAACCCTGGTCCACCCGTGTACAAAACGCACTCTCTACCACAGAGGCTATATATATATATATATATATATATATATATATATATATATATATATATATATATATATATATATATATATATATATATACTCGTAAACCCTCAATGCCAGATAGCCTACACTCCACACTCTTGACTTTACCCTCCTCTATCTTCGTTACGCTTAACCTTTCATATTCTTGACATTTCATTTTCCTGGGTATGATTTCTCAGGGTTCATATATCAAATTTTTAACTGGAGTATACTGCGTGATGAAGTACTTGCAACATTTATCAACAGTCTCAAACAGATCTTCATTTAATATTTTAACTTGGGTTTCTTTCCACGAAACAAAATCGTCTTGTGCTGCACTAAGCATATTTCCGAGGTGTAGGAGTAAAAGAAAAACATTACTCGAGACTGTGAGTGAAACCTGTGCGTCTTAGGATGTCCCACAGGTGAACAAAGTCGTCTGGTGCTGGGGTGAATGAAAGAGTCAGGTACAGCAACGGCAGGGAAAGGGTTAATTACGTCACACTGAACCCCACCGTTAGAACAAGGCCAACCTGGGCTGGGCATAAGATGTCGAATGAAGGGTTGGTTTTAATTACGTTGTGATTAAACAAGATTGGGGAAGTGGTCTGCTGTGTGAAAAGACGCAAGTTCGATTCCACGCTGGGGTAGGGAATAATATGATAATTTGTCCCTCGTGAAAACAGACTTTACTGATCACCCACGAGATCCACCAACATGTCATACAAAATCACCCCAGTTAACACCATCACACCAGCCCTGAATGGAACAAACGTATCATATTTCATACGGCCGGTTGGTATTAGCACCGAGGTGGTGACACCGGACGGTGTATGGTACCTAGGAAGACTGCTGGACCTCAGGGAACAGGCTGTAAGATCTATGCCAAGAGTTGGAAAAAAGAATAGCAAGGAAGTTTATCATTAATCTTCCTCTCTACAGACCATATTCATCTCAGGAGATATTTTTCAAACTGGTGAGGATGGTTGCAGTCTTCATTAACTCCATCACTGCCAGGGCATTGTCCTTAGCTGACAAGACTAAAAACATCCATTGCGTCCCTTTGAAACGGTAAACACTGTTTGGTTTCCATACTTCACTTTCGGCTGAGTCAAACTATCTGGCTTCACCTACAACATAATGACTGAACTGTCCCCACCATGAGAGGGTCCATGATAAATTCCGTAACACAGTCAGCCTCCTATGACTCACTCGTATAAATTAACAACCTGGCGTCACCTGGGATAAACATACTAGAACTGTCCCCACCATGAGAGGGTTAATTTAGACCTGTATACCAAATGTCTGGACACCGACACACGCCTATATTTTTAGCCACATAACACAAATATACATAAAAGAAGAAAATGTTTATAGAGAGGGGAAAAATATCTGGGAGTGTTGGAAATGCTGGTTATTCGGTAAGTGCATAATCGTAAAGGTATGTTCCAACGTCACAGGCGGTTCTGGGAAAGGAAGAGATAAAAACAAGGTGGGAGGAGGAGGAGGAGGAGGAGAGAGAGGGAGTGTGAAGAGGAGGAGGAGTGAGAGGGAGGGTAGAGGGAAGGAGGGAGGGAGGGGGAGGGGAAGGAAAAATAAGCGAAGTAAGGAAAGAATAAGGGGGGGGAGGAGGAGGAGGAGGAGGAGGAGGAGGAGGAGGAGGAGCAATGAAGGGGCATAGGGTAAGGAAAATTAAGAGTGAGGGACACGGGTAATAGAGGACGAAAGTGAGATGAAGGTGGGAGACAGTATGGGAGTGGGAGGAGAAAGGTGGGAGAGAGTAGAGAGGAAGAGGAGAGAAAAGAGGATAAGGAGGGAAAAAGTGAGGGAGATGGGAGGTGAAGGAGTAGGAAAAAGGAAGGGACAGAGGAAATGACGAACAAAAATGAGGGGATGTGGAAAGTAAAGAGGAAAACATGAGGAATAAAAGGGAATGGTGAAAGGGGAAAGAGAAGGAATGTGTGAGGATACAGTAAGAATAAAAATACGAGGAGAGGGGAAAGAGAAGAGAAGAACTTGAGGGAAAAGAAGAAAAGAAGGGATATTAAGGTGGTAGACATCAAGGAAAGAAAATAAAGCAGTGGAAAAGGAAGAAAGGAGAAATATAGAAAGAAAATGTGAGAGTGAGGGAGAAAACAAAACTGAAGGAAAAAGAGTGAAAGGAAGGTTTAGTAGAGATTAAGGAAAGAAGGAAATAGGCTGAAGGGAGAGGGAAGGGGAGACAAACACGAAAATACTGAACACGGGAAAGAAATAATGTGAGAGGAAGTAGAGATCAAGGATACGAAAAATGGATGGGAGGGAGAGAAGAGGTGACTGGCGAGGAGGCGGAGGGAATGGTAGGGAAGAAGGGGGCTGGAAAAGAAGAGGAAAGGAGGAAATGTAGAGGTGAGGAGGTGAAATAAGGAGACGGGAAAGAAGAGGAAAGATGGAAGAGTGAAACTGGACGAGGAAGGGGGAGAATTAAAGAGGAGGGTTGAAGCAGAAAGCAGGGTGGAAGGAGAGGAGAAGAGGCATACATGGAAAAGAATAAGGATGAGGAGGAAATGGCGAGGACAGAAGAAGGAGAGAAACCGTGAAAGGAGGAGTGGTTAATTAGAAAAAGGCAAGAGGGTCGGGGACTGGCTGGAGAGAAGGAGGAGAAACAGTGAGGGAAAGGTGGAGATGGAAAGAAAAAGAAGAGGGGAGGTGAGGAGAGAGACAGGGGAAACGTTGAAAAAAGGGTGCGAAAGGCATGGAAGGTGGGAAGGAGAAGCACTGGAAAGCAGAGGAGTAAGGGGTAGGGACAGTAGGACATGAGTGAAGGGAAAAAGATAAAGTAGAAGTGAAATGATGAGAGAGGGGGAGAGAAAAGCGTAAGGGAAGGAGTACAAAGGAGGAGAAGGAGAAGAGTTGGAGATACTGAAGAGGAATGAGTGGAAAGACAGTAAGACAGGAGTGAAGGTGAAAGATAAGATAGAGAAGAAGTGATGAGAGAAAGGGAGAAAAAGGCATAAGAGAAAGAGTGCAAAAGAAAGGAAACAGCAACACAAGAGACAGATAAGAAGGAAAGAGAGGGGCATGAGTAGACGAGAGAGCAAGCATGGGAGGTAAGAGGATGAGAGAAGAGACGGAGGAGAAACAGTGAGAGCAGGGGAGACATGAGGGGAGGAGAGGAGCTGTGTGCAGATAAGAGAGTCAAAGGTCATGTGTGAGTGACGTGCCTGTGGGTGGGTGAGGGAGAGGCACAATTGGCGAAGACAGAGCCAAGGTGTATGGCCAAGAAAGGGCAAGAAAGACGAAGAAACTGCGACGGAGAGAGAGAGAGAGAGAGAGAGAGAGAGATTAGAGCGGAGGAGGAATGTAAGGGAATAGGTTGTAAGTTAACGGCGAAGAATGGGGTATGGCTAGAAGGGATTGATGTGTGTGTGTGTGTGTGTGTGTGTGTGTGTGTGTGTGTGTGTGTGTGTGTGTGTGTGTGTGTGTGTGTGTGTGTGTGTGTGTGTGTGTGTGTGCTCAGGTGGGTGGGTGTGGGTGTAAATATTTGTGTCCAGATATATTACTGTTGCTGGTGCTATGTGTGTGTGTGTGTGTGTGTGTGTGTGTGTGTGTGTGTGTGTGTGTGTGTGTGTGTGTGTGTGTGTGTGTGTGTGTGTGTGTGTGTGTGTGTGTGTGTGTGTGTGTGTGTGTGTGTGTGTGTGTGTGTGTGTGTGTGTGTGCTCTAAAAATATATGTTTAAAAATGCGTGTTTGTGTGTTTGTGAAAAATATTTGCATCCAGGTATATTTGTGTTGGTGCTCTCTCTCTCTCTCTCTCTCTCTCTCTCTCTCTCTCTCTCTCTCTCTCTCTCTCTCTCCTATATATAGCCTACTTCCAACTTTACCTACACACTCCTGTATGATCCCTACGCTGCCCCCTACGCTCTCAAATTTCCTATTGTTCTCAAATTTGGTCTCACCTGAGCCTCCCGTCCCTTCCATAACTTTAACATGCTGTTCTTCTTTTGTATTCATTATGTTAGATCTTTTTTCCTCTCTTTTCTTCTTGTATTGGGGTTCATCTCTTCTCTCTTCTGTCTTTTGTTATCTTCTCTCTGTTCTCTTCTCCGCTCCTTGTCTCTTCCATTCACTCCTCTGTGTCAAACTATTGCTCTCTTCTCTGCATTTAACAATGTTTTAGCCCGCTTCTCCTTGCCCTGTCTCTCATCTCTTCTCTTCTCTGTTTTCCCTCATCTTGTTTTAGCTTTCTTCTGCTCTCCTTGTGTCTTTCATTCCTTCTGTTTTATCTTATCACTTTTTTTTTTTTAAGTTTCGCCATATAAATGATGAAGCTTCTTGTTTTCGTCAGTATTATTTTTCCTAGCATTTTCTTTTTTCTTCGATCCTGATGATATTACACATGAAGGTACCCATGGGTAACCAAAGTCCTTGTGCCATATAGAAATGACCTTCACCTATTTTTGAAGGTAATACTCATTTTAATCTAAAGACTGTATATCTGAAATTGAAATCTCATTAACTAATTGAGATAAAGCTATTTGGTTGAAAATCCCATGATCAAAATCTTTGCTGAATAATTCTGGCTTAATATTTTGCCATTTAGCCAGTGGAAAGTACTAAATTCAAATCTGCTCAGTTTTTTCTTTACAACATGGTTAAGAGAAAACCACAAAAGATTTATAGCTGTAACTTTCCAGATATATAGGTGTGGTCCCTCTTATGATCTGTAAGGAATATGGTACAGTTAGCCAGATACTGAGAACACCGTAAAATTTACACATGAGTTCTTCGGCACCATTGCCTTCAGAGCCCTTATTAATGCTACAAGAAGTTACCTTAAGGTCTTCCGATCTTGTTTACAGCAATCATACCTTTTACACAACATCACGAAGCTTCCTTATTGTGACTACATACGGTCGCAAAATTAGGTTGCAATTTTTATTTTAGTTTACCCGGCTTTCTCTCTCTAATAAACTTAGTACTCTAGCCGTCTCTTCTCCCTGTTCTTATATAATTTCAGCTGTTTTTTCCCCTCTCTTCTCTCCTTATTTCTTACTGTAATTGTATTTACATTTTTTACCTCTGACCTTTTCTCCTACTTTCAAAATATCTCGTCTTAGCCCAGTCTTCTTTCTCTTCTTTTTTTTTCTCTCTTCCTCTTTTTCTCATCTTTTACTCACATTTGTTCTATTTTTTTTCTTTTATATTCTAGTGTCTGCTCTCTCCTGTCTCTTTTTCTTACCTCATACCTTGTCTAAGCTCTCTCTTTCTCTCTTTTCTTGTTTTCAAAAATTCGTTCTTCTCTTTCAGAGTCTGTCGCTCCTCCCAGTGCTTCAGTTCTCTCTCTCTCTTTCTCTCTCTCTGCAATATGACCCTCTTTTTCGTTCCCTTTTCCTTTTTCTCCTTTAATAATCTCTCCATTTCATCTCATCTTACCATAATTGTCTCCTCTCTTTTCTTCCCAACGCACAGTCTTTTTCCAGGCAGAAGGGGAGGAGGGGGAGGAGGCTAGAGATTCGAACCAATAGTTAAGGAAAAATAATGGGAGCTAACTATGTCACTTACGGCAATCGTTTTAGGGCTGGCTATGGTATTAACTGACTTTCCTGTGCCATTAAGTTTCCTCCTGTTAAGTGGGACTGCTATTTTTCCCCTCTCTTCTTCATTTGTCTCATTTCCTCTCTTTTCTCTCTTCTTTCCACTTTCTTCTCTCTGTTTTCTCCTGTCTGTTTTCTTCCCTTTATTATTTCTTCTCTACTTTCTCTCCTTTACTGTGTGTGTGTGTGTGTGTGTGTGTGTGTGTGTGTGTGTGTGTGTGTGTGTGTGTGTGTGTGTGTGTGTGTGTGTTCAAGCGAAAGAATCTTTCTACAAATACATAAAGGTATGTATCTACGTATTATGTATCTATGCGTGTGCTCGTATGCATGTAGGTAGATATTTATGCCTCCTGTAGTTACTGTATGTGTGGAAATAGATTTGCATGTATAAATGTATTGGACCTTGCATGAGTAGCTGCGTATATAAAACTGCACTAAAATTCAAAGAATATATATATATATATATATATATATATATATATATATACTGTGTATTTGTATGTATAACTGTATTCACGTATGCTTGTATGTAGGTATGACCGTAGGTACGTATAAATGTACGTATTGTGGACTATCGGGAATATTGAATTGCGTGGGCGCTGAGAAGAAGGGTGTGATGAGAGGAAGGGAAATGAAGGGAGAGGGAAAGAGGTGGAGGGAAACCCGGTGATGAAAGGGAGGAGAAGAGTAAAGAGTTATGCAAAGAGGGTGAGAGAACAGTAAGAGAGAGAGTAGAGGGTGAGGTAATAAGTTAGGAGGGAGGGAGGCGGGTGAAGGAAAAGGAGGAGGAGGGACGGTGACGAAAGGGAGGAAGAAAAGAGAGGTACTCAGAAAGGATGGCAGAAATGTAAGCGAGAATGTGAGGTAAGGGAGAAAAGGTAAGATGCAGGGAGGGAAGTAAGGAAGGAGGTGGGAACTAGGTAATGACAGGGAAGAAGGAATGGAGAGAGGCTACTTAGAAAGGAGGAGAGAATGTAGGAGAAGGTGAGGCAATGGAGGTAAGTGATGAGGGAGGCCGGGAAGTGATTGACAGTAAGGAGGCATAAGAGAAACGGAATATACAAAAATAAACAAGGGACAACCGAGAGAATATAGTGTTCTTGAAAGACGAGCGAAGACTGACGAAGAAACCTGGAAGGTTAAACAAACATCTATCTATCTATCTATCTATTGCCAGACGCCATAATCCCATAAGGGGTGGCCATTTCCGAGCCTTATTAACTCTTTCGGCGAGTAAGCTGGTAGGACCTGGGACTAGACTATCGTAGTTCAGACCACTTAAACCATCCCATGATCCAGGCACCCACGATCCAGGCGGCGTTTACATGACAGAAAAAACTCAGGACAGCTCTTGAATTCGAAACACGGTGCGTCAACTCTGCCACCGAAGTGTCCATAAAGAGAACTTTAATTAGGCTGTATTTTCGTCAGCTTGGGATGCTTACTAACACCTCTCCTTTGGCGATTTATCCTCTTGAATCCAGGGACGTATTTTGTATTTTATTCTTTCTACCAGACATGGGCATGATTATGATTATTAATCAAAAAATCGTAATCCATGGGCGTGATTATGTATTCATAATCAAATCATAATCAATTTCTTAGTAAGTTATATAATCATAATCTAATATAATCAAAATTTACACAGTAGTAGTTAAAATCATGATCAAATCATGATAAAAAATTTACAAGCAGTAATCAATGATTAAAATATGATTATTGTGATTATTTCTTAATTTCCATGTAACAATGTTACTCAGGTTTCTCCTTGATACACCAGCCAGTGCTGCCATACACGTCACATATATGTTCCAGCATGCTTAGTAGGCATGGTACCACTCTACATGTTTATACATGTCAGCCCGTTATGAGGCTGGCAGCTGGCTAGCCACCTCAGTACTCACTCCCACTCGCCACTCCAGTCCCAGACACTTAACCGAGCAGACACTTCTATTGACTGTTACCATGGGCCCACCGGTTATACCTGACCACTTTCATGGGTCATCTACATCATATCCCAACAGTCGAGTGAAGTTAAAGTGTAAGACCTGTGACATGCTAGTTGGCGGCAATGTTCGTTGAACTTCAAACTTCCATACCCACACAAAATTATTACAAGCTTTAACGTGAAAACAAGATCCCCACAGTTGTTACAGACAGTGCCAGTAATATGCTGAAAACTTTTGTGACACTTCCTGGCACTGATGAGCAAGATGCCGCTCAAGATTCTGTCAGTGAGAGTGAGGATGACGAGGATGCCCTTGGTGTACCTGCAAATAACGAGAAGATCCTGGAGCTCTTGCCTGAGCATGTTTGCTATTTTCTTCACAACTTACAAAATAATGTGAAGGATGGCCTGGAGGAAACTGGACCTGTATCAGAGGTCACTGGAAAAGCTTCTCGTCTCGTATCCCACATTCGCCGCTCTGCTCTTGCTTCGAACATTCTTGAAGGTGAATGCAGACCCCAAGCCAAGAACTCTGGCAGATGGAACAACAGTAATGAAATCCTTCACTCTGTTCTCGGAGCTTGATCAGCTGGACTACACAGGAAAGCTGAACAAATACGAACTTAATCTCATCACAGGAATCACTGACATCCTAACACCTTTTGAGGTAGCAACTCTAGAATTGCAAGGAGAGAATACTGTAACATCAAGTAAGGTTATTCCATGTATTCGTGGACTGAAGGCTGAACTTCAACAACTATCACTTGTGTATAAGTCAAAGATGGTTACCACTCTCATGGACTCTACTGACAGGAGGTTGAGCATCCATGAAGACATAGAGATTTTTCAGCTGGCTTTCCTTCCAGATCCAAGTTTTAAGATGGACTGGTGTTCAGCAGACGAAGTTATGGTGGTGAAAGCTCTTCGGAACTCAAAAGTAGTTGAAATTACTTCCAGTGATTCTAGCGAGACCAATGACGCGGCCGCCCCAGGAGCCGAACCCAAAAAGAGGTGCAAGCTGTTCAGGTTCATGGTGCCATCAAGCAGCCCTTCAGTGCCCTCATCATCATAAGCATCATTTCAGTCACAAGTAGAATCTTATCTGAGTCAGCCAACAGCAGATGATGAAACTGATCCCCTTCTCTTCTGGCAACAGAATCAAGTGACATTCCCAGAACTCACAAAATTAGCCCTCTTCTATCTGTGCATCCCTGCATCTTCAGCACCAGTTAAAAGACTTTTCTCCACTGCTGGAGAAGTCATTCGACCTGAGTGCTGTAGAATGGCTAATGTCCGCTTTAAGGAGCTGATGTTTATCTAATGCAACATGCATATTCAGTTATGAACTTTTTAAAACTTGCCTGTCAGTCAGGATATGAATCCAAACTTAGTTTTAAGTTAAACTATTTTAATATTTTGTTTTATGTGTGATACCATCATATCAGTATGTTTTTGCAGTGTTATTTTTTTATTCACAGACTGAAGTATGTTTAGTTTGAGCTTTAAATATATTTTTTAGTTAGTGCATTTAGGTTATATGATGCACATTTGTAGGATCTGACGTTTTTCAACAGTAATGGTGTTACCATAACTAATCAAACCTTACAGTTTGTATTTTTTTTAATACACGAGTTGAAAACTGATTTACAATGGTCATTATTTTAATAAAAAGAAAGCTGAATAAGCAGTTATGAAGGACTATATAGTACGCATTGCTATCACTGATCTGATGAATTACCACTAAAATACTTTTTGAAAAATTTACCTCCATAAAAGTAACCTAAATCATAATCACTATAATAATATAATCTTAAATTTAACAAATAATCACAATTTAATATGATTATAATCATAATTTAATCATAATCATAAAAGTCTAAGAAAAATCTAATCATAATAAAAAAAAATAAAGCATAATAATCTTACTCAAATCATAATCAGAAAAAATAAAATGTATTAATCCTAATCAAATCATAATCACAAAAATATTCAGGGCAATAATCAACATCAAATCATAATCATTTTAAATAATCATTTCTATGTCTGTTTTCTACCCCAGACGATTTTATTCAGACTGGGAAACCGCGCTTGTAGTGGAGGGGGTAATCAAGGCTACATGTAATATCTCTTAAGTTCAATGAAATCGTCTGTAAGCGGGATGGATAAAGTGTTAAAATACGTCATTAGGGGGAAGGGGTAAAGTTTGCATATCACACTGCATCTATGTATTGTATGTTATTTATTCTGCATTGTCGATAGAGACTGCATAAATAACATACGTGAGATTATTAACGAGCCGTACACAGAAAGGAAAGGGTTAGAAAGAGGTGTTGGAAGGGTTAGACGGAGGTGTTGGAAGGGTTAGAAAGAGGTGTTGGAAGGGTTAGAAAGAGGTGTTGGAAGGGTTAGAAAGAGGTGCTGGAAGGGTTAAAAAGAGGTGCTGGAAGGGTTAGATAGAGATTGGAAGGGTTAGAAAGAGGTGTTGGAAGGGTTAGTTAGAGGTTGGAAGGGTTAGAATGAGGTGTTGGAAGGGTTAGACGGAGGTGTTGGAAGGGTTAGAAAGAGGTGTTGGAAGGGTTAGATAGAGGTTGGAAGGGTTAGAATGAGGTGTTGGAAGGGTTAGACAGAGGTGTTGGAAGGGTTAGAAAGAGGTGTTGGAAGGGTTACACAGAGATGTCAGATGGGTTAGAAAGAGGTGTTGGGGAACCGTCTTAACAAACGGGAACACAATATCACTGACGGCAGGTGGGAAGAGAGGGTAAGAAATCTGAGACAAGAGAAAAACAGAAGAACGCAAGTGGTACACCGCTCTTCTCCTAAAGCGATCAATAATGGTGTTGCTCGGGGCTCTGTCCTCTCGCAAACTCTCTTCCTTTTATTCATCAATGACCTTCTAAGCTGCACATCTAACCCTGTCCACTCATACACTGATGACTCTACCCTTCACCTTTCTATTCGCTTCCCGTTGCATCCATCTCATCAGTTACTTCAACAAACAAGAGATGAAGCTTGGCACACCTAATGTCTGACTTGACTCATATCTCTGATTGGGGTAAAAGTAATCTTGTTTTTAATGCATCAAATACTCAGTTCTTACATCTTTGAACCTGACAAAATATTCCGCTGGAGTATCCTCTAGTTTTTAACAATATCCAACTCAATCCTGCATCACCTCTAAACAAACCTGGGGTTTCATTTCGCGGGATTTAACTTGCAAAGATAATATTACCTCTCTTGTAAAATCTGCTTCCAAGAGATTAGAGAGATTAGGTGTACTAAGCCGACCCCATGCTTTCTTTACCCCTGCACAGTTCTTCACTTTATACATGGTTTTATTCGCCCCTGTGTAGAGTACAACTCTCACGTGTGGGGAGGCTCCTCACATACAACCCTTCTCAACAAAAAGGAGTCAAAGTCTTTTCGTCTAACTAACTCTCCTCCTCTTACTGGCTCCCTTCAACCTCTGTCTCTTCGTCGCACTGTTGCATCGTTATCTCTTTTCTATCGCTGCTTCAATGGTCACTGATCCTCTGAACTGTCTGCATGCATCCCCTCACTACTATGGCGCACCCAGCTAGCCACAAACTCTCATCCCTTTTCTGTCCAACTCTCTGATCAAAGAACTAACCCTTACTCCCGCTCCTTCATGTATGTAACACGTCAACTCTGGAACCGTTTCCCTCTGTCTGTCTTTCCTGCTGCCTATGATCTCCAGTCTTTCAAAAGCAGTGCGTCCAGGCATTTCGAAAGTAACAGATCTTGAACTTGGCTCTATTATCTTGTTTTTGTTTTGTCTTGGAGGGAACAATTGGCGGGCTCCTGGCCTGTGGTTCCTCCTTCCATGCATTAAAAAAAAAAAAAAAAAAACTGAAAATAGCAGGAGCATGAAAGTGGGCGAAGAATGGAAAGAAAAGAAAGATATGGTGAAAACTTAAGTCAGTGTGGTGCTGAATAAAGAAAAAAAGTTTGAGACTCTAACGTGTGCTAGTTTTGGCTGCAGGTGTGGTGGTGATTTTTGTTACACCCGCTACTTGACACTCGGCATGGCTGCAAAGAATGGGTAGGGTGGGCGGAGAAGAGTGGACAGGACTGGTTGGGATGGTGACGGACCGTGGGCGGGGTGGGAAAGGTACACCCTGTGAAGACTGGTGTTGTATGTGGGGTCGTGTCGTAGGTTTCAAGGTTGAAGTTACGGATTTCTCCGCAAAACTCAATCTGGAGACGGAAAAGGGTGGAGTGGCTGGTACGACCTGGGATGGTGTTGGGGTGAGGTAGGGGAGGAGCACTATACCTTGTGAAGATGAATGTAGTAATTCGGACGGCATGGGTGAACTGAACACTAAAATCAAGGTGTTCTTCTAAGGAAAAGAACAACACTAACAATAATGAAACATGATTTGCATCATTGCACCTGGTATTCCACGAAACAAATCAAAGCACAGACAGGTTACAAAAATGGAAGTAGGAACTGTTGCAAGAGACATAAAAATGGATACGGAGGGAAAAAACTAAGTGTCACCGGAAGGGAAGAAGGAGGTCAGGGGAAAGAATAAAATGCAGGATATAAAGACACTGTTCCAGCTCACCCACTAACCCACATCTCTCCCATTCCGCCCTTTGTAAGACTATCCTTGTTTACCAACTTGTGTCTCCCCTCCACACAAATCACACCCTCTCCCTCCTCCTCCTCCTCCTTCCCCACCACCTTCGTGTTATCGTGTTATGCGCCCTCATCTGTCACACATAACCCCCGCCCACCTCTCCCTTCCCCTTCCCTCACCACCATCCACCTTCCTGCTTTGGTATTACTCATTACTCATTGTCTCATTCTTCCCCCATCTCCTCCCTCCCCCTTCTTCCACCCCCCCTGCATTACCCCCACACTACGTCACTCAGCCCCCTCCATGTCGCCCCTTTACTGTCTTCCCTCCCCTTCTCCCCTCTCTACCTCCACCCCCTTCTTCCCTCTCTTCTTCCCTCGATCTTTTCTCTCTCCAGTTCCTCCGGCCCATTTCTCCAACCTCTAGCCCCACTTTCTCTCCCAGCTATTCCGTTCTTCTTATCCATCCTCTTTCAATCCACTTTACATCCCTCGTTCTCCACACTCTCCCCACTCCTTCCCTCTCCATCCTCTCCCCACACCTTCACTCTCCATCCTCTCCCATCTCTTTTCCTCTCCATCCTCTTCCCACTCCTTATCTCTCCATTCTCTTCCCCCTCCTTCTCTCTTCATCTCCTTCCCCCTCTATCTCTCCCCACTCATTCCTTCTCCTCCCTCCTTCTCTCTCCATTCATTCCTTCTCCTTCCTCCTTCCCTCTCCACTCCCTCCCTCCGTCTCCACCCTCCTATTTCTCCTCCCGCCTTCCTTCTCCACGCCCTCCTTCTCCTCCCTCCTTCCCTCTCCGTTCCATTCTGGTCACGCCGAGGGAGCAACGGTGTCACCTCAGGGGCCTCTGTATCGGGGGTTATCTGCCACTCACTCACACAACAAGGGTATTTTGAGAGAGAGAGAGAGAGAGAGAGAGAGAATTGTAAGTAGCCGTCATCATTATCATCATCACAGTCGTCTTTATCATCATCTCAGCCACAGTTCCTGCCTAAGAGATGGGATGAGGTAGGCTGTAGAAACAATGGAAGAGTCATCAAAAAACCAATCGCACTATCAAGCACCATGGCCATCGAACTGGGCCACACAATCATTCACACGTCACCCAAGACCTCGGATTCCCGCTCCACTTCACATCCTTTACATTTTCCACAAATTTTCACTCCTTCTTACATTTTTACAGCTCTTAGAATTCCGCCCTGTTTTCAAAATAATCTATCGTATAATAACCTTCTTCCAAATTCATCACTATCCTCTTTCTTCCTTCCCTGTATTAACCTCGTCACACGCTGTTTACTCAATACTGTTCCCTTTCCTCCTTTCTTGCATCCACCAAGCCACTTCTTCCCATATTCCTTCAGTGCTCTTTCAACCTCCACATCCCATCAAACAGCTCTTCTCTGACTGATCGACACCTCTGCTACATTACCCACAGCACTGGCATTCCCAACCAAACACTCCTTGCACAAACAAATTTTAACACTACGGAAAAATAATTCCAATCCATTAGCTCTCACTTCAGCTTCCAGTTCACTGACCCTTACTCCCCCTCTCCATCTTCGTTCATATTCATCTACCACTGCTTTGTTTCTCATATTTTCCACGTCTACCAATCTGTTTCTCTGATCCCACTGCCTCCTTTCATCCACTACATTCCAAGCTCCTCTCAATATTGCCTTACTATGCTCACTTGGCCAACAAACCTCCCCATCGCCCTCTCACCGCCCTCCTGTCAATAACTCTTACGAATCCTCCTCTCTACTTGCATATACTCAGCCTGGATCTTCTAACCCCATTAATCACGTGTATTATTTACATTTATTCCTGCCCAACCCAGACGGCCTCATTCACCTGCGGACAATACCCATAATTGTCTTACACTAACTTGAACTAGATTTTCGTCCTTTAGCCGTTTATCTCATGCAACTCTATCTATCTATCTAATGCCAGAAGCCTCAATCCCGTAAGGGGTGGCCACAAACAAATCGCCTCCACGTCGCCCTGTCCAATGCCACTTGACAGCCTTGCTCCCAGCTCATACCCCCCTCTCTCTTATATTTCTCCACCCCATCCCACCATCTCATTCTCGGCCTCCCCCTCCCTCTCCCTCCTCCTCGCATACACTCTCCTCGTTAGTCTCTCGCTCTCCATCCTCTCTACATGGCCAAACCACCTCAGTGTATTTCTCCTAACGCTTTCTATCACATCCACATCCACTCACGAACTCACTGACAGGAAAATAACAGCTCTATACGGTTTTCCATAAATTTCATAGGACTTCGTGACCAGCATAAAACTCAGCAATGAAGATGGAAAGATAACATTTTCAGAGCAAGTTAAAGTAAACAGAGTATAATGAAGGGGTTATCGAAGTCTGTTTTTAACCTCTTTAATTCGAAAAAGTAAAGAAAATAGTAAAGAAAATAAAAACACTAAAATTATGTGCTTGTGTGGGCTTAACATCCTCTCCCGCCTGTGTGTGTCAAGTCACCCGGGGGTCCGCTGCCCAGCTAGTTATGACGCCACTCACTCTCATAGGAGGGGCTGGGGGTAATTTGAGAGAGAGAGAGAGAGAGGTGATGATACATAGAGGCGTAGGCATCAGGAACACCTCCTAAACGATTTCTAAAAGCCAAACTAAATACATCCCCCCAGTCAACGTGTGTGTGCGTGTGTGTGTGTGTGTGTGTGTGTGTGTGTGTGTGTGTGTGTGTGTGTGTGTGTGTGTGTGTGTGTGTGATAGATCTAACTACTACTACGTTATGCTTCGGTGTTGTATATTTTCCACTGCACTTCCTTGTGACTGGAACTACATTTTACTGTTAATCTTATTATGTCGGCATTCAAGATGGAAATTATAGGCCAAGATAAAGTGGACAGAGTAGTGATGGTTTTCCTGTTCTCTCTCTCTCTCTCTCTCTCTCTCTCTCTCTCTCTCTCTCTCTCTCTCTCTCTCTCTCTCTCCTTCCCTTTGCTTTCATCTTTCCTCCCTCTCAACTCATATGCCCCTACACACACACACACACACACACACACACACACACACACACACACACACACACACACACACCGTCATCCCCGTCCCCGCTTCCTTCCCTACTCTCTGTCCTGTTTACTCTTTTTTTCCCGTTGGCTCAGTGATATTATACAGCCATGGAAAATTCCGCCTTTGCTTGCTCATGGTATACTGCTTGAAGTCTCCGCGTTTGCATGAAAAATATAATAATCCAAGTAGACAGTGCGATGTGGGGGGAGATAGATGGGATGGGTGGGTGGAGAGCAGTGGGCGGGATGCTGGCACAGTGATGAGTGAGGGGACTAGGTGGGGATAGTATAACCTGTGAAAAAATCGGTGCTTTATTCTGACCGATGTAGGCATGGCGATGATGTGTTTCAAAATTTTATCTCACTCACAAACACACACACACACACACACACACACACACACACACACACACACACACACACACACACACACAACCCTCTCTTGAATACCTAGCGCTTTCTTATTTGCAGCTGGGAAATACAGGGCAACCTCCTCGTCCACGTACACGCAAAGAAGCTTGAGTTTACGTGAGCTGAGAGTCACTGCATACGTACACCAGTTTATAGTAGGAACAGGTAACATCTTCACTACCTGAGGACAAACTCGGGGTGAATGAAATCGTGAGGCGGTAGTAACCACAAAATTTCAGAGGGATAATGGTACTGAAGGGGTTAATGTGGCCTGTTTCGTACACACCTCTAATTAGATGCGTCCCTGAGGTTGAATAAAACTGCCTGGTGGTAAGAAAAGAGAGAGAGAGAGAGAGAGAGAGAGAGAGAGAGAGAGAGAGAGTGACGTTAATGCTGAGTGGGTTTACGATGATTGTTTCTTGCCTTATCTGTACAACACGTGTATGCCTCCTTAATTGATGATGATGTTGTTGTTGATATTGTAACCCCAGGCCTATATCTGAATTGTGAACCCGGTGGACTGCAGGCTTAGCTGGCCTTCTCTTGCAGCACACCATCCCTGCTTTCGGGGGAGAGGGAAGTAGCTGAGGGACGTTTGTATATCAAGGTGATATCAGTGCCACCACATGAAGGAGTCCATCTTCAGTACTGGGGCCGTACTCGTCGGTTCAGGAGGCTCCCTAACACCTTTTCCTAAGCGATTTGTGTATTAAAACTTATTGTCTTCTTGTGTGTTGCATAGGCCTAAATCATTCCAAAGTTGCCATACTATGCATCAGTAACATACAACAGGATATTAACCAGCCATGTACAAATATTAATCGTTAAGGAAGAGGTGTCGGGAAGCTTCCTTAACCGACGAGAGTATGAGCTGGGGCCTCCCTTAACCCTCTGCAATTAAATGGCCTCTTATTCATAATATTCAGGCCAGCCACAGACTGTAATAAATGACACTGGAAGGGCCTTAAGAAGTGAAGGGGTTAAAGAAGGTTCTGTCTGACCTCTCTTGTTCGAAAAGAACGTCTACAACTGAACAAAATCGTCTGGTACTAGCAATAATACAGATGTGGTTAAGCTTATAAAATCATCTGGTTGTAGCAAAAGCAAGGAATAAAAAAGAAAATGGCATTTCTTTTTTTATGAAGAGGGCACGATGATATAATTATGTGTGTTATTTATGTAATCTATGCTGATATATATAAAGGATATATAAAGCACCAGTGAGCACGGTGTAATATGCGAAATAAAACGTTACGGAAAAATCTTAGAAAACCACTTACGCTGATGACCATACAAGCAAACTGGCATATAAAGGTGTACAACGGTGGGTAAAAATTCGATTAATAATTCACCTCTTCTGCTCCTACTTTCCTCTGCTGACTAATATTCCTTAGCTACAAGAGGATTGTTGTTTTTCCTTTCCTACTGTTGATTCTCGTTGACAAGATACGTAATTGGTATATTTCTCTGCCTATGAACTGAGTAATCCTTTTTATATAATACGTAATTGTATTTTCCTTCTGCATATAGATAGAGGATTCTCCTTGATATGATACGTCAGGGCGGGGAGTGACAGACATGCCCTAAGTGTGGAGTAGACGCAGTGGAGAGTACCAGTATGCGAACTGTTGCCCCTGAGTGTACAGTGGTGTGTATTTCGCCCTGTGTACGAAGTGAATCTCCTTGACTTGAGTGTGATTTACATACCAATGGATCCTGTAAATTTATCTGACTTAAGATTTGTGGGTGACTCTCCTCGTTACTCCCCTCTAACTATTTAATGTCCTACCACTACTCTCTCTCCCTCTCACTGCCTTACTCGCCCTTTGTCTCCTTCCCTCCCTCCCTCCTTCACTCTCTCCTCTTCCTCCCTCCTTCCATTTCCCTCCTTCCCTTCCTTCTTCTGTCTTTCTCCTTTTCTCCCTCCTTATGTCTCCCTCCTTCCCTCCCTCGTTCTGTCTCTACTTCTCCCCCTCTTCCCCTTTCCCTCTCTCCATCTCCTTGCATTCCTCACTCCCCTCCTCCCTCTCCAACTTTCCATTTCCTTCTCCCTGCTTACCTCTTTCCTTCTCAGTTCCTTCCTTGTCTCCCTCTCCCTTCTTCCCTCTCTCCCTTTCTTCCTCTCCCTTCTTCCCTCTCTCCCTTTCTTCCTCTCCCTTCTTCCCTCTCTCCCTTTCTTCCTCTCCCTTCTTCCCTCTCTTCCTTTCTTCCTCTCCCTTCTTCCCTCTCTTCCTTTCTTCCTCTCCCTTCTTCCCTCTCTCCCTTTCTTCCTCTCCCTTCTTCCCTCTCTCCCTTTCTTCCTCTCCCTTCTTCCCTCTCTTCCTTTCTTCCTCTCCCTTCTTCCCTCTCTCCCTTTCTTCCTCTCCCTTCTTCCCTCTCTCCCTTTCTTCCTCTCCCTCTTCACTCTCATCTAACTGTCCTCTCTCCTACCACCGTTATCTTTTCCTTCCTCTTAGCCTTGCCGTTACTCCATCCTGCCTTTCTGATTTTCATTTCTTGCTGCTTTCCATCCATTGCATTTCCCTGCCTTCCTTCTTCTAGGCTTCATTCTCTCTCCTTTCCTGTCATGTTCTTTTCCACTTTTCAACAATCAGTCTCTCTTCTTTCACACCCATTTTCCCTCACTACTCTCCCTACTCCCGCGTTTCTTATATTTTATCGCACCTGAAAGCATTTTTGACCACTTTTGTTACAATTCCACCACTGGGCATGTTTACACTATTCTAAAAGTTGAAATAGTTTAAATAAAATTGTGTTGACGTATATTTGTACGAAGAATATCAAGAGAAAAATATGTACTGGTATATTTCAAATTGCTGTATTCAGTAATACTGAAAATAATGATTCTTTCACTCGTATTTCACCCGTTTAATTCAGTGTTTTCTTTTTCTCAGTACGTCAGAGGACATTATTCAGCTCCGCAGTGACGTCTGATCGAAGCGAACAGACACAAATTCCGCTCACTCTTTCAATACGATGACGTCCTTATTTCATCCTGGCTAACCTCAGACATTTATATTCAGATCTCTAACTGAAAGGGTGAATATCCTTTGAAATCCCGTAAACATGTCTATCTATCTATTGCCAGACGTCTTAATCTCGTAAAGGGTGGCCACAAACAAATCGCCTCCATCTACAACCCGTTATTAAAATCACCACAACCCTGTGCCATTCACCATTCCATACTCACTTTTCACTTTCTTATTATATACAGTCAGGTACAAAAGTTCACCTACTATTCCACTGTGTTTATTTCACACTTGGAGCACGTCGGTCATTCTCCTTCCTGACACAACACATCAAAGAGCATCACGTATGTATAAAGACACAAGCCACCTCTCTCAGCTTGGGAAGAATAATGTGCAGGGGAAAGTGAGAAGTATAAATGACGGAGAGGATTTACCCTTGACTGTAGTTCCTCCTTCCCATATTTGCTTAAGTTCATTCATCTTAAACTGATCCATAATTTCGCCCCCTTGCAGCTTTATCTATGTAGCTCGGTGGTAGAACATGACAGTGGTGTGGCTCCATAATCTTTCCATTGCATTTTTTCGTGACTAGCATCGTGTTCTAGGGTTAATCTCTTGCTATAAAGCAGCATTCAAGGTGGAGAGATGGTAAATTAGGCCGAGTTGAAGTGAAGAGAGAATATTACCTTTTCCTTCCCTACCTCACCAACTTTACTTATTACCACCATTAATTCTTTCACAAGACATTCAGTACACTACTTTCATTACTGTCCGTCTCTCTCTCTCTCGCGCGCGCGCGCTCTCGAGCGAGCGAGAGCGAGAGAGAGAGAGAGAGAGAGAGAGAGAGACAGACAGACAGACAGACAGACAGAGACAGAGAGAAAGAGGTTGGTGGGTGGGTGGGCAGGGAGGAAGTATTTATGAAGATTCCCAACTAATTAACAGGATTAACACGTCTCCATGCCAGTTAACTCAGCAGAAATTGCTTTGTTTTTCCTTCATGTCTTTATTTATTCCTTTAATACTAACTCTAGTTTGGTTGTGAAGTGTTTGGCATGTGCGAGTGAGGATGAAATTATACAAGGCAATCTTCTACCCCATCCACGCTAGAGAACGTTTGTGAATATGGAGCCTGGGCGTCATATTCACAAACTGTCCTGACCCATGTGTAAGACTGTGCTCATACTTTCTTCACTCATGCTACTGCAAAAACATTCTGCAGGAAAAGGAGTGAGCAAATGAAACAAGTACAGAAGCGCTACACTCCTTTTACTCTAACCTGGCCTAAAACTGCCACCTCTCCATCTTGAATGCTGTTACATGAGATTTACACTAAGACATGGTGCTAGTCACGAGAAGAGCTCTGTAAATGATACTGAGCTGTAGCACTGCTTGTTTTCTGCCACTGAGCTACATGAAACAAGACGCAAAGAGACAAAACTCTGGGCCAGGTTAAGGTGAAAAGAGTGTAGCTAGTGCGGGGCTTCGCTAGAAACAACAAGCGTCCGAAAATCCTTATGAAGTGACTGGCTCACCGGGCCGCTGATTTCCGTTCTGTATACCATTTCCTCATTTTTCTTATCCAGGAAAGTCTAGGACAGGGAAGGTTAGGTTGGGTTTGTTGTCTTAGTATCAGGTTGGTTAGTCTGTCTGTCAGTTAGGTTTATCTGTTGGGCTTGGCTAAGTTATGATACGTTAAGTTAGGTCAGTAAAAAAAAGGGCGGGGGGTGGGGATCATCCTTAGAATATCAAGCGTAGTAAGTTGTGGGAAAAATGCTAGACAGAACGGAAATCTACCACCGGGTCGGCCCTGGAGATGCATCCGTAGCTAAAAATACGATCAAACAAAATGACAGGTGATAATTAACCTTTGTGGAGACCTGTTTGTCGTGAAACTGATTAACCCTCTAATGATGGCGTGGGATCTATACTTCTGTCACCTTAACTTGGCCTACATTTCCGTCCTTTTGCGGTTCATTTCACGTACCTCTGTGCGTGAAAAAGACTACTACGGCTCTACAAACTTCCCTGTACCTTCTTCGTGACTAGCATCATATTCTTGTGTTAATTTTTCATTACAACTTGGCACTGAAGATGGGGAGACTGAAATTTTGGCCCAAGATAGAATTACAGTAGTACAGTATTTCCCTTCTGCTAAAGCCAGACGATTTTATTCAGCTTAAAATACGTCATGGCAGCCTGTGAGTTAGGCTCGTATTCTCCGCGGTTAAGGATGCTCCCTAATACCACTTCTTTGCCAACTTATTTTTGAATACGGCTAGATAATACCATATAGACGGTATTTATGTTGTGTATGGTATTGTTAAAATGATCGTAGGCAACGCAGAAGACGACGACAAGATGCAATAAACAAAATAAATCGCTAAGGAAGAGGTGTTAGGAGGCTTCCTTAACCGATGAGAATTTGGGTCTTGGTCCTGTCGGTATTAATCCTCTGATGGTCGGGGCAACTCTACCACTCTGTTCCAGTAACGCCAAACGATTTTATTCAGGTGAGGGGGAGTCAAGGGAGCGTGTGTGCTAACCCCTTTTTTTTATTGTTTATTTTTATTCTATTGGCGCATTTTTCGAGTTATTTCTCCTACACACCGTCACTTACAACTCAGGTGACACTTCTCGAACTGAAGGGGTTACAAAAAGGTCATCAACTCATTCACTCGGGGGGGGGGGGGATCGTAAACTGAGTAAAATAGTCCGATATCAGCTGGGATAAACTGAAAACGAGATCATCGGATTGAAGGGGTTTAGATTCTTCTGGTCGTATTTGTAAAGCATCTTAACCATGACGCACGAAAAATAATTCCCCGTAACAGTTAAGAGTTAATACACATTTCTTTTCCGTACTTCGTCAATTTGATATTCACTTTTATTTGCGTGTGAAGTATTTGTTAACTGCGTGACGTGTGATAATAGTAGATAAAGGCAATCTTATACACAACTCAGGCTTAGCAGAGTTGATGAATATGGTGCTTTGCGGATATGTGCCGTGGCCCTACCCCTGCGTTACCCCACGTGAACCCCTCCATCACATCACCCCACCATCACCCCGTCACTACGACTTCATTTCACACACTCCCTCACTCTGCACATCATCCTAAACAATCGCTCACATTCCCACACCGGTAAGGCCTCTCTACTCAAGACGCTTTCAGTATAACCAAACGATTATGTACTCCCATGAACCAATGTTTTATCTCATTCAAACATCAACATCCCGAAAAACGTAAGTATAATGACCTTTCGTACGCTCTATCTTCCCCACTGGTAGCATAGTGGTTAGAACGCCCCCAGTCGGAGTGTTGGTCCTGGCAAGTGCGTGGGTTCGAACCCCAGGAGATGATTGGGGGTAGTTTGATCAGGTATACCACCAAGGGGACGAGGCGGGTCACCCAGGGTCGGACATATTAAAAAAATACATATATATATATATATATATATATATATATATATATATATATATATATATATATATATATATATATATATATATATATATATATATATACATATATATATATATATATATATATATATATATATATATATATATATATACAGTATATATATATATATATATATATATATATATATATATATATATATATATATATATATATATGCAAGACTGACTGTAAAACGCAAAAATCCGTTTTAAGGAAAACACAGTTTTAATAGGATATATATGGGAGGATAAAATGTTTGATAAATGGGGCCATGGAATACAGAGATTTACTTGTCTTCAGACATACCGAACACACCATGGCTGGGATGTAACAAACTATTTATATTCATTTTCAGTAAAGTTATTATACATGTATATCAATGTTCTACAAGCACTACATTAAAACCATTAGTTTGCGTTTTTCCAAAAACATTAGCTTTTTACAGTGTATCCTTAAATGCAGCAAACTACGGTGGCATAGTCTCGGGTCCTCACACCTGGAAGGAGGTCATACGGAATTATCTGTTTACTATATTTCCTAACCGTTTACAAGTAGCGAAGGCTTGGGTGTGGGTGGCCTCCAATATCCACTGAAGAAAGCACCAACAAGATATGACGTATTATTGCCATTATCTGCACCACATTGTATATTGCGCCCATCACCACACACCCTCACTGCCAATACAATGCTCTCCAGTTTAGGTTAAGCTCTATTAACTCTGTTGTCTCTGAAACAAAACTGACGGCTGAGACTATGAAGCTATTACATTCATCAAGAAGTAAACATAAGAGCAATTTTTTACGCCCTACTGGCGATGATAATACAAATAACAAACATTATAAACGCAAGTAGGAAGCCTATCAATGGCTGTGCACATAAGCCGCTTATAAAAGCAATGATAATACCACAATGGGCACATTACGATTCTAATTATGACAATTACGATAATGCTTACCTTTCCTTGGCATAATATCTAAACATCCAAATACAATATTCAAACCAGAGCACAATTTCAAAGACCCGGAATAAAAAATGTGTACAGTTCCTCGTCTCAGTTCCTTCCCCATCCCGACTACCTCCCAGTTCCCTCATCTCTTTCTTTCTCCACTTTCCTTCATTTTTCCTTCTCTGTCTCCCTGCTCTCTCCCCCAGTTTCCTCTCCCTAAGTTCCCACTTTCCTTTTTCTCTACACTATTTTTTATCATCTTCCCACTCCCTTCCCCTCCCCTGATTCTCTCACAGTTTCCCCATCTTCTCTTTTCACTTTCCTCCATTTTCTTTCTTCATCTCTCTGTATTCTCTCACAGTTTCCTCTTGCGTTTGTCCTTCTTTCCATCTTTCCATTTCCAGCCCCTCCAATGCTTCTGTTTTTCCCTCCCACTTTCCTCTTCTCTATCGCTATCTATTTTCCTACATTTTATCGTTTCCAACTCCCTTTAGTCTTTTTCTTTTTCCTACACTGCGATTCCGTGACTCTCTCTCTCTCTCTCTCTCTCTCTCTCCACATCCAGTCAGCAGGGAGGGTAATCAGAACAGCTCATCCACCTGATTGTCAATAACCTAAGTCAATTCAGGCGGGGAATCCAACCAGGGATCTTGATGAGCTGCCTGGCGCTTCATTTTCTGTAGGGATGGTGTCACGCGTGTATCTACATAAAAGAGGGAAAGAAAGAGAGAGAGAGAGACTATTACCCCATTTTCATAACCCAGAGAGAGAGAGAGAGAGAGACTATTCCCCATTTTCATAACCCAGAGAGAGAGAGAGAGAGAGAGAGAGAGAGACTATTCCCCATTTTCATAACCCAGAGAGAGAGAGAGAGAGACTATTCCCCATTTTCATAACCCAGAGAGAGAGAGAGAGAGAGAGAGAGAGAGAGAGAGAGACTATTACCCCATTTCATAGCCCAGAGAGAGAGAGAGAGACTATTATCCCATTTCATAGCCCAGAGAGAGAGAGAGAGAGAGAGAGACTATTACCCCATTTCATAGCCCAGAGAGAGAGACTATTACCCCATTTCATAACCGAGAGAGAGAGAGAGAGAATGCCCATCACTCCATATTCGTAACTCCGCCAGAACGGGCCTACGTCAAGATGTTGCTTTGCGGACACTGTTGCGTACGTGTCTTTGCAATCGTGCTTTGTCATGGCGAATCATCAAGGTGAATGATCAGAGTGAATGACCAAGGTGAATTATCAAGGTAATGTAACGCGTAAATAGAAAAACCTCGATGATTTAACCTTACTTAGCGGCGACAATACAAGGCAAAAATTTCACTCAACTTTTTTTTTTTTTTTCGAGAGGTCAAGCACAGTATTCAAAAAATTAAACGCACAAGCGTAGGCAGGCACCCACGTAGCGGCAACTTAATACCTTAGAGAATAATGAAAGGGTTGGATGCATATTGTTTGTAACGATATAATTTGCAGTGAAGCAGAATGGTTAAATTCCTTATCCCCTTAATGATGTTGGAAATTGAATGTCCACCCTCTCTCGATCTCGTGTCAACATACAGTACTGTGGATACATACATACATACATACATACATACATACATACATACATAGTGAGATAGGTAGACAGACAGATAAATAGATAAGATACATACATACATACATAAATACATAGATAAATAGATAGATGGACACAAATAGATGGATACAGTAACAGATAGATAGATAGATACAGAGATAGATGTGTATACAATTACACAAGATAAACCTGGCCAGCCTAAAATTACTTGCCAGCCAATGAGGGTTTCCCCGGACAATCGGCAGAACCGTGTGTGGGACGCTATAATGGGCACAAATTAGCAGGAAGGAATGAAGCTGTGTATACTGTGAGGATAATTCTAAAGGCAAGTATCTGGGACAGCACGTGGCACTGTTGGGGCCTGTGTGTGTGTGTGTGTGTGTGTGTGTGTGTGTGTGTGTGTGTGTGTGTGTGTGTGTGTGTGTGTGTGTGTGTGTGTGTGTGTGTGTGTGTGTGTGTGTGTGTGTGTCTTCAATAGAGGGCTTTTTTTTTTTTTTTTGTTTTTTTTACGTTAGGACTGTACAGACCAGCCAGCTTGAACATACATTCCACTGATGGGTCAAGCTGCTGTCACACTGGAACATTGAACCCACTGAGCAGAACGGAATGGACTCCAAAAAAAATGCTCTTTATCACTGCGTGCGTCGCCGACAACCTTCTTTATGGAGTTCACTCCACTCAGCTGCCCACAGCCTTGGTGACCTGTCCCGACTCCCAAGCGATGTGTTTATCAATAGCAACAATGGACGTGAACCAGCTAATGACTTTTGCAATGGGTGTTGCAGTCCTCACCCTGGAGGAAGAGGAAAAAGCCTCTGCATGAAGACAAAGAAGGAGGAGGAGGGCATTGTGGAGGAAAGAATGACTCGCAAGGACAGAAGGCACCCAATACAAAAACCTGCTCCAAGAACTGGCCTTGAAAGACCACGAGAGTATCAGGAGATGGATGTGAACTGACTGAACCAATTCAGTTACCTGCTATAGCTTTTGAACTGCTATCAGCAAGCTTAAAACATGAGGAAAGCAGTTACACTTCAGGGATGTGTAACACACTTTTCAGTATATTTGAAAATTTTCTCAAACAAAAAAAACGAGTCGTAGAACAATAGATTATACAAAATTTACTAAGGGTAATAAAATAATCATAACAACTCAAAATATAGTTTCTGTTCTGACTGCGGAGCTCAAGATATCAGACGACAAACACTACTCGGCTATAATTAGGGATAAACTCTATAGAGAACAAGAAGACTATGGGATTTTGGATAGCGACGCTGAGTGTGAACGTCCACAAAAGGGTCTGGTGGCGTTCCGCGCTTGCCTGTTCACAACAATCGCGCGGCAGCAAATCTGGACGTCCACGGCAAATTTGGACGTCCACAGGTCCCCGTGTGATAGCGACTTCACGGGGGCGAGGAGATTTGCCCCTACACGTGTTCAAGCAGTAAGGCATGGTGGGAGGATTAACTTAGTTAACGAGATGCTTAAAGGGATGGAGTGTGGATGACTACGAAAAGAACCCAAACAAAAATGTGACTCCTGTCCCTGGTTGTCAGAAACATTGTTCTGACATGACATGGGTGGTTACTTTAAGAGGAACCACACTCTGAGATGTGCCAGTACAATTAAGTGGATTCCTTTCTGAAAGATTTATCTGTCCCCTGAGTAATTTCATTAGTAGCCTGTCCCAAATGAGTACCCGATATCTAAGCAACATCGACCCTTATTTCCGGTGAAGAACGTGGGATGGTATGCTTTGGTCATGCTTGGGTCACTGTCATTGTTACTGATCTTGTAGCCGTAATACGTAGCCCAACTTGAAGAGGAAATGTTGTCTTCTTTACTACTGTCATCAAAACGAGTTGCTCCCGGACTCGCTTGCCCGCAGTTCAGAGGAGGTGAACGCTTGGGAGATTGCAAAGGTGCTCAGAGAATCAGATGAATGGCAGATCGAGTGCCGTTTTGGGCACTACCTCGTACTTAGACCTTATCTCTTGTTTCCTGTCGAGAAGGGAGGGGGGAGTTTTGCTGGAATTCTGGGCTTATCCTGCACCATCACAGGATAAGACACCAATATCCCACTCTCCTTTGGCCCTACTTCAAGTGACCCGTTCCCGACTGACATTACTCTTCAAAAATATGACTTACATTCGCTCGTACTGTCTTGGTTCTCGGCCGCCAAGAGAGAGAGAGAGAGAGAGAGAGAGAGACACACACACACACACACACACACACACACACACACACACACACACACACACACACGTGAAGGCTTGCAACGACGCGGGTAAAGATGATCAGCTTCATTATAAAGATAACGATGTCGAGGGTACACAAAAATACCTGACTGCGAATATGCAAATGCGATCCTTGCTTCGAGTCACCCACATTTATCCACTTCTTTCCGCTTAAATTGGTTCTGCGAGGTTGTATTTCATGAATCTGACTTTTTATTTATATATTCGTTTCTTCTTAATATTTACCTAGTGTACTTCATCACTCTGCCTCATTGTCTGTCTGTCGCTCTTTTCCCACCCTTGTTTAAATGAACATGATTTCTCTCTATCTCTCTCTCTCTCTCTCTCTCTCTCTCTCACTTACCCCAGCCCCCCCTCAGCATGCGCCAGTAAAGAGAGTGCACGGGTCTTGTGTGGTCTCGTCCCACTCACCAGCCTTGGCTTTAACTTTTACACTCAAATATGAAGCCAACTCCATCTGGCTCGCTCCCACGCCCTCCAACTCTCGCTCTCCCCTAGTTGCCTATTCTGTTACTTGTTAATCATGTACACTCCATCTCTCCACCTATGCTACAGCCACCTTTTTCTTCCTCATTAATATTTCTCATTAGCCCCATGAAGGGGGAACACGAACTGCTTTTCATGTTTTTCACATTAGATCTGCTCTTTGTATTAGTAATTTTTGTATCCTCAGTCAGTTTGGTTCGTCTACAATCTATTCATAATTGAATCAAGTGCTTGAACCTTACACTGAAAAATATCTTGAATCAAACCATCTTAAGTCATTCTGAGGTGTTCTTAATTTCTCTGCATTAAGGAACACCGCCCATTTTTACAAATTTCATGCAACTTTATTTCTTCTGAACTTATGCTCTTATGCTACAAGTTACACATCCGTGATAACAAAAAATAGACGCAGAATATACTGAAAATGCATGGACGTTTTTATGAGACATGCGGCCGCAAACAACAAAGCTGCACTATATATTCTGTTTAATTAATATGTAATTTATATATATATATATATATATTCTTCCTCTATCATCATTTAAGTATCTTATCAATGTTCATTTTCTCCTCCGCCATCACCTCAGTTCAATAATACACACCCTTGCTTACCACCTGTCTCCACTCTATCTTTCATCCGCAGTTCTCTTCTTATTCTTTTGTACTTTTCTCCAACATGAATAATTGTCCCACTATCTCCTTACCTCCCACCCCCCATCTCTCTCCTCCCCCACACTCATATCCTTACCCGCGTCTTTCTCACCAACACTACATCCATACCTCCCACACACGGCGTTGACCTCTTCACTACGATGACACTATTATTAAAAGACTCTTCTACCTGGAGGCTATTATATTTAGCTTATGGCGGACCTATCGTTGTGACGGGATTCAATTTCCCTCTCCTCTCATTCATTCCAAAGGCTTATCCTCCTCTCACTCCCCTGTCTCTCTTACACCCTCCCAGTCCCCCTCATCTCTGGCCTCCCTCCTCCACTTCCTTCCACTATTCCCTCCCTTCCCCTCCCCTTCGGCTCTAAATTCCCTCTCTTGCCTCTGTTACACCCTCCCCTTCTTCTCTACCCCCCCCCTCCTCCACCTCCTTCCCCTTTTCTCTCTCATCCCTTCCCGTTCTCAATTCCCTCTCTTCTCTCTTTTTTTCCTTCACTTCTTCACTTAGCTTTTATTCTTCACTTCATTCCCTTCTTCCTTCTCTTTTCTCTCCCCCCTCCCTCTCCACATTTCCCTACCTTACTTCTCTGCAATCAACTATTACCCTTTTTCCCCTAACTTCCCCCTCTTTCTCCACTTTTCCCTCCGTTGCCAGTATTCTTCTCCCTTTCTCCCTCTTCTCTCCACTTTTTCCTCACCTTTTTTACCTGCATTCATCCCCAACCACCTCCACTTCTGGCCATGTTTCCTCACCTCCTCTTCCCTTCCCATACCCTCTCCTCCCCCTTCCCCTCCCTTTCCCTCTCCCCTTCCCTTCCTCTCTCCTTTCCCTTCCCCTCTCCCTTTCCCCTCTCCTTTCCCTTCCCATCCCTTTCCCTCTCCTTCCCCTCTCCCGTCTCCGTTCCGTCTCCAGGCTTAAGCACCCCCCCAATCATCACTTAACACAGCAAAAGTTTTAATTGCCCATTGTGCCATCTCAGGCTCGACAGGCAATCCCCGGCAAAGGGCGAGGTGTATGAAAATGTCAAAGTCCTGCTTCTTAATTGGGTAACGCTGGGTGGCCGCGGGTTCCGAGAAGGCTTACTACTGTGTGGGTGAGGGGGCAGATAGATGGAGAGGGAGAGAGAGAGAGAGAGAGAGAGAGAGAGAGAGAGAGAGAGAGAGAGAGAGAGAGAGGGAAACTGATCCAAAATTCGGCATATCACACAGACCCTATGACTTACCAGGTGTTTCGGCCTTATTAAAAACTCCCTCTCAAAAATCACAAGTTTAAAGATACGAAGGAAGGCAAAGGGCTCTCCTCCACCCACCAAGCCCTCCGGTAAGAGTTTTAGTCCGTCCACAAAACCGTACAATACTCTGGTTACTGACAGTGTGGATACGGGGAATTGTTGGCCGTTTAAAAGTGGGGTCAGGGCACTTGTATCTGACTACTGATATTTTCTGGGTTATTTGTTGTTGCTGTTGTTATTATTATTATTATTATTATTATTATTATTATTATTATTGCAGTTGTTGTTGTTGTTGTTGCCGTTATTAAGAACTGCACATTCTGTTGAGTCCTTACTGACAGTATAGAGATTATTTTTTTTTTTATTTTTTTTTTTTGGGGGGGGGGAGATCTACAAGGTTGGCATTCCAAGACCGTTTGAGACAGAGACTTGAAATTTTCAGGCGTGATGTACCGTGGTTGCAGGCTTTTTTTGGCACAACTTTTTTTTCCCTAATATTAGCGTCACATTAGTGCCCTCTATGTTTTTTTTTTCAATTTTTGCCCTCCTGCGCAACAAAAACTGCTGAATCGATTATTTTGCAAATGTTGCAGTATGTAGTTGTCAACATATTCTAGTGCACCTGGCTACTGATACTGAGATCCAAAGAACGCTTCTGAGACAGGCCTACCGAGGAAAATCAAATTGGCCGTCTCATGCCTGAAAGTGATTAATCGGAAAGTATTTGGCCGATTTTGACCAAACTCGGTGGAAATGTAGTGGATCATGAGTGAACATGATTTGCATAGTATGAATGACCCTGACCTTGATCTCAAGGTCACAGGTTAAAATTCGAATGAAAACATTGAGCCATACCAAAAGTCCCTTAATATTAGGTCTACAATGATTTTCACAATCCTAAGAGACTCTACTTTTTAAGATTTCATAACAGCAACTATGACAAATCAATATTTTTTTAAGCTTTTTGACGATTTTTGGACCTACCATCAAAATACTGTGTGTACTTCAAAGACTGTACACCGTATCTTATGTACATGTGTAGATTTTTTTTGTCATTCTAATCATGAATGTGGCATTATCATCTGGAATGGGGAGATCTTTGACTATTGTTTCAGCAATTTCGGAGTTCTTGTTATTATTATTATTATTATTATTATTATTATTATTATTATTATTATCATCATCATCATTTTTATTACCATCATCATCATCACTATAATTATTACTGTTATCATCATCATCATCATCATCATCATTATAAAGATGTAATGATGCATTTTTTAAATCTATTAGCTTTTCATGAACTGGAAAAAAAAAATAATATTAGTATCAGCTTTCACAGTCGCCGCGGATAATTCACAAGTGTAAACTAAAAACTGTCAACATTTATCGTCAAGGGGTAAGGCAGGGAATCACACGCATCAGTCCTACTCAAAGTCTTTCTCCCAGTACATGACGGCTTATCAGTACAGGATATCAGTTCGTCTGTAAATTTCCTCATCCAAATATTTCATGCCACCGTGAAGGAAGGCGATTTATTAAGCCACGTTAAGGAGAACTGTTGACGCCTGGTGGTCTGAGGGTTTAAGCGCTCCGGTCTTCATTCTAGAGGTAGACACTGGTTTTTCTATCACGTAAACATTTCCGAGGGCGTTGGTTGTTCTGGCCCCGTTCACACACACACACACACACACACACACACACACACACACACACACACACACACACACACACACGAGTTCAAGGAGCGTGCGAATATGCAAAACGAGACGCAAGTTTGAGTGTTGGGGCGTCTGAAATAGAGTCCCAGTGGCGAGACGGGACAGCGCGGCCACAGACAATCTCGCGGCGGGACCAACTCACTCTAACTCACGCCAGGGAGGTGACTGGCGAGAAATAGAATGCTGAATGATGGAGAGAGTGAAAAGAAGGAGTGGGAGAGAAAGTGTGACAAAGACTGAGTGAGTAAGAGTGAGTGACGAGTATGGGTTAGTGAAGTGAAAGGGTGAATGAGAACTGATGAGTGAACGCGTGTCAGTGAGAGAGAGAGAGAGAGAGAGAGAGAGAGAGAGAGAGAGAGAGAGAGAGAGAGAGAGAGAGAGAGAGAGTGAGACAGACAGACAGACAGACAGACAGACAGACAGACAGAGAGCATGAAAAGAATATGAATGAAAAAGAGTGAAAAGAATGGGTGGGTGAAAAGAAAGTGCAGGAGAGAGTGTGAAAAGAATGAGTGGGTGAGCATGGTTTGTTGAGTGACAAGAATGGGTAACTGACAATAATGGGTAACTGACAAGAATGGGTAACTGACAAGAATGGGTAACTGACAAGAATGGGTAACTGACAATAATGGGTAACTGACTATAATGGGTAACTGACAAGAATGGGTAACTGACAAGAATGGGTAACAGACTATAATGGGTAACTGACAGGAATAAGTGGAAAAATGGGTAAGTGAAAAAATAGGTGAGTGAAAGTGACAAGAATGTGTAGATGAAGAAATGACTGAGTGAGTGAGAGAAGAGAATGGATAACTGAAACTAATGAATGAAAGCAAAAGCAATGGGTAAGCGAAAAAAGAATGGTTAAGCAACGTTGGGTCTGGTTAGTACTTGGATGGGTGACCGCCTGGGAACACCAGATGCTGTTGGCATCCCTACGTCAAGTGGGGTTGGTGGAGGATTAGTGCCCCTCCCTGTAAAACAATTAACTCCAAGCCCTTGGCCACCCCATTTGGGATACATGGCGTCTGGCAATGGATGGATGGATGGATGGAGTGAGCGACAGTGATAAAAACATTCGAATGAAAAGAATGAATAAGGGGAAAACAGAAAACGAAGATGGGAAGGAAGAGGTGGGTAACTGAAGGAAAAGGGGAGAAAGTGCGTGAGTGAACATGAAGCAAAGGTATGGAGGGAACGGGAAAGAATGAACTAGAAGGGAGGGAGGGAAGGACAGAATATGAGTTTGTGGGGAGGAGGGGGAGGAGAAACGGTAAACAAGGAAAAGGGAAAAGCACGTAGGAAAGGTGAAAGTGAAAGGAGCGAATGAGAAAGCAATGGAGTGAGTGAGAGAAAGATAAACATAGTGGGCGTGGGAGGGAATGAATAATTGATGAAGGATGGAAAGTGAGGAAATGAAGGAGGACAGGAAAAGCATGAATACGAGACAGGAGGAAGGTGGACAAATGAAGAAAGAAATGGAATGATGCAAAAGGGATGACTGGAAGAAAATCAGTGGGAAAATAAAGGGAACGGAGGAGGGAGGACGACGGGGGGAAAATTAGTAAGCGAGGAAATGAAGGGAATGAGTTAATGAATGGCAAAGGGGGGGAATAAGCAAATGAGGGAATGAAGTAGGGATGAATTGAAGATGTAAGGAAATGAAGAGAGAATGGAACGCGTGAGTAAGAGAGAAAATGATTGAGAGAGGGTGGTGAGAGGGTGAAGAAGGGAGTGAACGAGTAAGAGGGGAGAGGAGGGAACAGGGGATAAAAAGCAGGGAATGCGAGGGAATAGGAGGAGTTGAGAAAGGAGAAAGAAAAGAGGAAGAGGAGGAGGAAAGAGGGGTATAGGAAAATGAGGTACTTAAGAAGGAAAAAGAGAGGGAAAAGTGAAAGAGAGAATGGATGGGGAAAGGAGAGAACCGGAGCAACAAAGAACACAACATGAGATACACTGAAGGGAAAAGGGAGGAGCTGAGGGAAGAAAATGAAAGAGAAACGGGGAGAAAAATTTTAATAAACAGGTACACGTGCGAGGAGGGGAGAAGAGACACGTTATGGGGAGAATGGGGAGAATAATACTGAGAGAGAGAGAGAGAGAGAGAGAGAGAGAGAGTTGCTTTTTTCACTGATTTTTCATTGGCGGTGGAAACTTTGTCTGCCACTGGAAGGAAGATGAAGTTATGCCGCACCTGCCAGACTGCCTCGCTCACTCTCTCACTCTCTCACTTGGCTCCTCTCATACTCCCTCTACCCACTTTCACGGCTCATTTTCACTCACTTTTTCTCTCATTCACTTGCTTTAAACTTTCTCTCTCTCACAACTCATATAATCCCTGTCACTCACCCACAATTCGTTCACTCTCTCACTTTCACTCGTCCAGCTTCACTTTCACTCACTCTCTCACTTTCACTCTCACTCACTCTGGTCTCTCACTGGCTTGGTTTGTTCACTCTGCTTCAAAACTTCTCACTATTAAAGTCTCTCTCTCTCTCTCTCTCTCTCTCTCTCTCTCTCTCTTACACACACACACACACACACACAACTCACTCATTCTCTCACTTTCATAAGTCACTCTCACTCACTCACTCCCTCTCACTTTCACAACTCAAGCATTCCTTTTCACAAATTTCGAAAAATGAATTCACTTCAAAGGCTCACTCACTTTCTCACTTTCACAACTCACTCTCTCTCTCACTTTCACAACTCTCACTCTCACTTGCCCTGCCTCACTCTCACTCACTCTACTCATCCATTCATCTCTTTCACCCACTCATACTCACTCACTCTGCTCTCACACGTTTGTCTCCCCGCTCACTCTCTTGCACAGTTCACTCTATTTCATCTTCACTTGCTTTCTCACTTTCACAGTTTACTTATTCACTTTCCTTCTCACTCTGACAAATCACTCTCACTTTCACTTACTCAAAATTTCACACTATCACAATTCACTCACTCACACTTTCACAATTCACACACACTCACACTTTCACAATTCACACACTCTCACACTATCACAATTCACTCACTCACACTTTCACAATTCACACACTCACACTTTCACAATTCACACACTCTCACACTTTCACAATTCACACACTCACAGTTTCACAATTCACACACACTCACATTTTCACAGTTCACTCACTCACACTTTTATAGATCACTTACACACACTTTAACAGCTCACTCACTCCCACACTTTAACAGCTCACACTCTATCCCACACAGGTGGCTCCCTCTCTCTCTCTCTCTCTCTCTCTCTCATTCACCCAGCCAGTCCAACACTCACCACCTCAGATCCACTCTTACAACCTCCCCTCCTTTTTCGCTCCAATCTTTCACCTTCTCTTCCATTACTCAAATCTTTCATCCCACGTCTTAAACCCCTTCAGTCCAACTACGTATCTTGCGTTTTGAGATTTCCACGTAAATTCTGTCACCCTGGGATAAACTCATTGATCTGGTGTATTTCCTGAACTTCATTAAAATCGTCTCTTCTAAGCACTTCTAAGCTGAATAAAATCGTCTGAGAGTAACTAGAAAAAATAAATATCCGTGCTCTGGTAAAAGGAGTGTACGGAAAATTGGGCTGCATGATGATGATGATGATGATGATGATGATGATGATGATGATGATAATGATGATGATGATGGATTGATTCAATGTTTCTGAAATATTCAACAAGTATTAATTCTCTCTCTCTCTCTCTCTCTCTCTCTCTCTCTCTCTCTCTCTCTCACTCCATTTACCACCTGGGCTGCAACTCAAGTCATGCGGCAAACAACTCTGTCAACTTCTTTATTCAATGCTCTCAGCTCTCACTCATTCATTCATTGTCAAGGCAGCAAGACAAAAATATATAATACGGCCTCGGCTTGTATATTTACTTCGATAACTCATTTCCAGACCGATTAACTACTTGCTTCACTGATTAATGGAATGGCAATGCACTCACACACACACACACACACACACACACACACACACACACACACACACACACACACACACACACACACACACACACACACACACACCGTAGCATATCGCAGTGAACCTTACACCTCAGACCAAATTGAGGTCAGTCACAAATATGACTACTTCATTAAACATTCTCTCAATTTACTGTAATTTCGCTCCCGTGAGGCTACAGACTACTGTGAGAGTTTAGTTGGAGATAATGCCTGTTTATGCATCTATCAGTCAATCAATCTTATCAGCAGCGTAGGGGCCCCGGGCTAGGTTACTTGTATCGAATTCACGGCGAGGGTAACCGGCCACTACCTCTCTGAGTGGCATTATTTAAGCAATACGTCAAACCATCCTTCGTTTGTAAGTCCTTAAGGGCCACATAGACTGGAGAGCCTTAACCCACTACACCACCAGGCATCCATTTGGTTACCTATATGTTTACCACCTGGGCTATAAAAATCCATCATCTTAAAGTATCGCTATTTCAAGTGAGTGGATGGTGGGCGCCTCCACCTACCACGCTGATAGAATGTCCTGATATAGTTTAAGTGTTATGTTGGCTGATTCTGAAATATCTTGAGGGAATACAAACAGCACAATAACTGGAACAAAATAAGCGTCAGTCAGCATAACACACCACTTTCACCGCCTCTACCTTACACGCATCTCCATACCTCACACCTCCTCACTGCCATGCCCCCCATCCCTCTCCCCCAGCCCTCACCCCCCAACACCAACACGACCGTCTCTCAGGCAAATTCATCTTTACACCACCCTGGCCGTGATCTCCAGCCATATTTATAAACTCTCCTATATTTCAGTTGTATAATATTAACTGCATGTACGTACTCTGGTCTTCATACATACATCAATCACGCGCTTCACGACTAGAGTGAATAATAAAGCGATAAGTACCACAATATTTATCGATTCGTGATAATAAATAACTGTTACGGAGACAATAACTAACTGCTAAAGAGATAATAAATAAATGCCACGGAGAGAGAAACTAACTGGAGACAAACACTAAGCGATACAGAAACAACTAACTGCTACAGAGACAACAAACAGCCGCTACGAAGACAATAACCAACTGCTACGGAGATTTAAAAAAAAAAAAAAAAAGGAAAAAAGACTAGCGCGGGACAAAAAAAACTACCTGCTTCAAAGACCTGTTTATCGTAAAAATTTGGTTGGGACACTTTAAATATATGACCCTTGGAGCCAATCCCGCTGACGTCACCGGCCTGGGAAACAAACAACTCAGGGAGGCCGGGTATAAAATGCAAAATTCGTCTCTCCCGCAAAGAAGCCCTAGAATGAAGACTTACTTTTATGATACTTGGCAAAAGTTGAGACGTGAAATGCCGACGTTCGACTGAGAGGCAAACTCTGACTGAGCGGCGGTCGTGTTGGTGTGGGAGGTGTGGGGGAGGGGAGGCGGGTGTGGGGGGAAGGGCAGGGAGGTGTGTGTGAGGAGGGGAAGTAGATGGGTGAGAGGGGAGGGGTAGGGATGTGAGGGCAAAGGATGAGGGAGGTAGAGATGAGAAGACTGAGTATGGGTCGTGTTGGAATGGGAGGTGTGGGGGACGGGTGAGAGGGGAGAGGTAGAGGCGACGACAAAGGTAGAGGGAGGTGAGGAGGATATGGAGGTGAGAGATGTGGAAACTTCTGACTGAAAGAGGATCGAGCTGGTGTGGGGGGTGAGGGCTGGGGGGTGTAGCAGTGAGGGGGTATGAGGTATGGAGATGCACCATTAGGTAGAGGAAGTGAAAATGGTGTGTGAAATTTGGGGAAGGGAGTGAGAGGGGGGAAAGGGGCAGGGGATGGTTTGGAAGAGAGGAATGGTGAGGTATGCAGTAAGAGGTCGGGGATGGGTAAAGGTGAAAGGTGGTGTGGAAACTGAGAGACTAGATGTGAAGAAGAAATGTGTAGACCGAAGCAGGAAACCGAGACGCCGGGTTGATGTGGGAGGCGTGGGATGGGCTGGGGAGTCGGGATGAGATAGTGTAACGGGAGACTAGAGGAGGTGAGAGGCGGGATACGGGGTGAAAATTTGACTGAGAGGAGTCGTATAAATATAAGAGGTGTGAGGATGGATGAGGGGGGAGATAAGGTGAGATAAGGAGGGAGACAAGGAGTAGTCAGAAGTGAGAGGAGTGGTGAGGGGATGAAACTGGGTATTTTTTTTATTCAAGGATGAGGAAACCAAGGGCCAGAAGCTCATAAGACCGTTCCCTCCAAGAAAAAAATAATAATCAAGAGAGAGCCAAATTCAAGATCCGTTCATTTCGAGATGCCCGGACACACTGCGTTTGAAAGACTGGAGATCACAGGCAGTACGAAATACAGACAGACGGAGAAGTTTCAGAGTTGACCTGTTGCATACATGAAGGACTGGGAGTAACAGTTAACTCCTGCATTACAAAGCTGGACAGAAAAGGGAGGAGAGTTTGTTGCTAGACGGGTGCTAAACGCCCGTCATTGTAGTGGGGGGATGCTTGTAGCGGGGGGATGCAAGCAGACAGTTCAGAGAAACAGTGACCATTGAAGCAGCGATAGAAAATAGATAAAGATGCAACAATACGGCGAAGAGACAGAGGCTGAAGGGAGCCTGCAAGAGGAGAGTTAATGAGACGAAAAGTTTTTGATTCCACCTTGTTGAGAAGAGCTGTAAGTGAGTAGCCTCCCCGCACATGAGAGTTGTACTCCACACAGGGGAGAATAAAACCCGTGTATAAAGTCAACAACTGTGCATGGATAAAGAAGGCGAGGAATAGGCTTTGCACACCTAATCTCTTGGAAGATTTTACAAGAGGTAATAATCTTTCCAAGATAAATCTCCAGAAACTGAAACCCCAAGTATATTTAAAGATGATGCAGGATCGAATTGGATATTGTTGAAAATTAGAGGGTACTCCTACGGAAGGTTTTGTCGGGTTAACAGATGTAAGAACTGAGTTTTTGATGCATTAAAAACAGCAAGATTACTTTTACCCTAATCAGAGATCTAAGCCAAGTCAGACATTAGGTGTGCCATAGCCTCGTCTCTTGTTTGTTAAAGAAACTGCTAAGATGGACGCTGTGGGAAGTGAATAGAAAGGTAAAGGATGGAGTCATCAGACATCAGCGTATGAATTGACAGGGTTAGACGTAGAGCTTAGAAGGCCACTGATGAACAGAAGGAAGAGAACTGGTGATAGGACTGAGCCCTGAGGAATACCACTACTGATAGCTCTAGAAGAACAATGGCCGTCTATAACAGCAGCTATAGAACGACCAGAAAGGAAGCTAGAGATGAAGGCACAGATAGAAGGATTGCAACCGTAAAAGGGCAGTTTGGAAGAAAAAGATCTATGCCAGAACCTGTCGAAATCCTTCGAGATGTCAAATGCAATGGCAAAGGTTTCGCCAAACTCCCGAAAAGAGGATAACTAGAAGTCTGAAAGGTAGGTGAGAAGATCGCCAGTGGAGCGTCCCTGGCGGAACCCATACTGACGATCGGAAAGAAGGTAGTGATAAAAAAGTTTCTTTATTTATTTATTTTTATTTTTTGGTTAAGAACAGATTCAAAAACTTTTGAAATACATAATGTTAAAGCAGCTGGGAGATAGTTAGAAGGTTGGGAATGGTCATCTTTCTCTGGGACAAGCTGAATGGAAGCAAACTTCCAGCAAGAGGGAAAGGTACAGGCAGACAGGCAAAGGCGAATGAGTTTGCCTAGGCAGGATGTAAGCACTGATGCACGGGTCTTGAGGCCAACAGGAGGGACCCCATCAGGCCCATATGCCGGTATGTAGGTGAATGATGAGGAAACTTTGACTGAGTGACTGAGTTGGTCTGCTTGTATGGGATATGTGGGGTGGAGGGGTTGGGAGCATGGGGGTGAAAGGTGGGGGTTAAGAGGGGGTATGGAAGTGAGTGGTAGGGAAATTCTGACAGTGGGCATGTGTTGGCGTGGGAGGTGACGTCTGGGTGGGGGTATGGGGAGCGGGGTGAGGGATGGGGGATAGAGTGAGAGGTTACATGAGAGGCAGAGTTGTGTGAGGTAGGGGAGGGGAGTAAGAGAGAGATATGGAGCGGAAGGGTAGGGCAGATGGGGTGAGGGGTAGGGTGGCAGCGGTGAAGGGTGGGGTACAGGGTGAGGGGATATGGAAATAAAGGATAGGGTATGAGGTGAGGGTGGAAGGTGAGAGGTTCGATGAGAAATATAGCTATGTTGGGAGGGGGAGGTTGATGAAAAATAAGGGGGCAGTAAGGGATGGGGTAGGGGGTGAGAAGTAGGGGGTGTGGAGTGAGAGAGTTGGGGTAAGAGGGGGGCTAGGAGACATGAGAGGCAGAGCAGGGGTTTAGGAAAGAAGATAGGAGGTAGGGGTGTGCTTGGTGAGGTAGGTAGAGTGATAGATGAGGCTTATAGGGTTGGAGGTGCGTGGGTGGGGAAGAAGTTGGTATGAAGATGAAGAGTGGGGGACGAGGTGAGGGCCTGGGTAAGAGGTAGGGAGGAGTGGGGTGAGGGGAAGGAGAGGGATATTGAGATGAGGGCTGGGGTAGGGTGGTGGATAGAGAAGTCAAGACGAAGAGAGCAGAATGAGGGACATGAATGAAATTAGCCCCTTCAGCACGATTATTTTTTTTTTTTTTGCAAATGCTATCGCTGGAAAACTTAATTCAGATTCAGCGACCCGTCTTGTATTAAAAGGATTAGAAGCAATGTCCGCTGCCCTTTCAGTACGATGAATTTTTTACCACGTCACTCCGTAGGGTCTCTTCTAAGCTGAACCAAATAATCGGCCGTTAGCAGAAATAAAAAGAAAAAAAGAACAGTAGCGTAAGTTCTCGTGCAGAAGGGGTTGACTTTTTCCTGTTAGGGCGAGATAAGTTCACTCGATACGGAAGAGATCCCGGCACTGGAGGGGTTAAGGGAAGGTCAGGCGGGTGAGGGTCGTGAATGGAGATGGTACGGGAGGGAGAGATGGAGATTGTGGAGGGTGTGGCGCCTGAGAAACCATAAACTGAAGCACAGGCAGGAGGGCAGGGGGAAGGTGGAAAATTTGGGCGAAGGACAGAGAGGGTGTGAGGAGATAGTAATAAGGAGGGAGATGGGTAAGGTTTGGGAAGGATAGAAGAGTGGTGAAGAGAAAAGGCAAGGATGGGAGAGTGATAGAGACGTGATGACGAGAAGAGGAAAAAGGATGGGGAAGGATGCATATGTGATGACGAGGAGTAAGGATGGGGAAGGGCACAGACGTGATGAAGAGGAGTAAGGATGGTAAAGGATACAGTCGTGATGAAGAGGAGTAAGGATGAGGAGGGATGGAGAAGTGGTGAGGAGGGGTAAGGCTGGAGAGAGGAGAAGTGGTGAAGAAAAGGAGTATGGATGGGGAGGGAGAGAGAACTGATGAAGAGAGGGAGTAAGAATGGGGGGGATAGAGAAGTGACGAAGAGATGGAGTAAGGATGGGAGAGGTGCAGACAGGTGGGATGAATATAAATAAGGCTGGGTATGGAACGGGGAGTTGGTGAGGGGACGGGAGGCGCTAAGGCACGCCCATTTTCCTTTGCAATCTGAGGATATTTTTCCTCCTTCTGTATTCTCCTTTTTTCTGTCTTTGTCCTATTCATCCCGTTGATAACAGTGGCAAGAGGTTGACGCTTCTAGACGATGATGAAGATGATGATTATGACGATGTATTGAAAATGAAAACCCCTTCAGCCGAGGTCGTCTTTGCACATTTTATTCCTGATATTGACATCGAGCTTAGGAATTACCTCTCACACTGAAGGGGTTGATAAAGGCTACACGAAACCCCACTAGTTGGAAAAGCCATCTCTTAGCTAGATAAAACCGTCTGGTGGTGGCAAGAAAAGCAAAAGTAGGCCTAAGAGGTTGAATGAAAGGTGTGAGTCTAAGTGGCGTTGGAGATTTTACAGCACCTTCCCTAGCGCATTAACCTGCAAATTGAACCTTAATATCTTCTAGTATGTTGCTGATGCATACTTGACTGATATTAAAACGACGTAAAACACATACGAGAATATCAGTGTGTAATATAATAAGCATCGAGAGGAGAACAGAAAATCATCACAGTCATCGTCATCCATCATCATCATCATCATCATCATCATCATCATCATCGTAATCCTCTTTCCCACTTACACAAGGGGTGAGAGGGTTTGAGAAAAAAGGGACAGCAAAGCAGAAAAGGTGAGAACTATCATACAGGGGAGGGAAATGGTGGGGCTTATTAACAGATAATTCGTACATGAAGATAACCTTAACCTCTTGACTACGAGTGTGTCTGTAATATTTCCTTCATACTTATTTTTAGTAGAGGGAGGGAGGGAGGGAAAGGGAGGTTTGAGGCCGAGGACGAGATGGAGGGATGAAGTGGAGAGGTATGGTATATGACAGTGGGGGGGTGAGCTTGGAGGAGGGCAGTGAAATGGCTGGGGACGGGGCGACGTGGAGGCGATTTATTTGTGGCCAACCCTTACGGGATTAAGCGTCTGGCAATAGATAGACAGACTTTCTCCAGACGATTCTAAGCTGTACAGGAGAGACTTCACGAACTGGAGGGTCTGGTATGCCTCCATCAACTCTAATAAAAACCTTGACTAAAATAAATAAAGGAGTAGGGAAGCAGCTTGAATAGAGGATTACATTACGTCATATGATTAATGAGCAAGATCTTGTTACCCGTATCCCTCCTAAGCAGCGACTGGCAAAAAACAGCCATTAGAGGGCGATGCAACACAGTGGTGGAGAGAGAGAGAGAGAGAGAGAGAGAGAGAGAGAGAGAGAGACACACACACACACACACACACACACACACACACACACACACACACACACACACACACACCGCTCGCCGGCTCAGTGGTAACGATCTCGCTTAGTATCTACTATGACGGGGGTTCGCGCCTTGCTCGGGATGCGACAAGTTTCATTTACGAAGCAGGTGGTCACTGTCCTCCTTCAGCAAGAGGATGGGTGTGTGTGTGTGTGTGTGTGTGAAGGTCAAGGCTTTGCCCTTAGGTCGGACTACATGAGCTCTCAGCTCTCTTCCGGGAGAGTAAAATGCTGATGATCACAACCATTGCGTGATCCTGACCGACCCGGTGAATTACACACAGAAACCGAGGGAACAGAAGTGCGCCATATGCAGGGAGTTGACGACACTAATTCGCTCAATATTTCATGCCGTGTAAAAAGGCCTATAGCGTATATGGAGAGCCTCACCATACCCAGAAGCTGCACCCACTAAGGGAACGATTCAGGAAGCTGATTTAGTACGGGAAGCAGTGGAGCAAGTGAAGTAAAATAAAAATAAAAAAGCATATATGGAGATCATCTGGCTTGTAATGAGATGCCAGGATTCCAGGAGCTTAATGGATGTGTGGATGAGTGTGTGGCCCATTTCACTAGGCATGCGGTTAATAGTTCCCCCATATTTTCACTTTTTCTTTCCTTGTGTCTGGCTCCTACCTTCCCTCATTTTTCCTTGTGCCTGGCTCCTCCTTTCCCCCATCTTTCCTTGTGTCTGGCCTCTACCTTCTCTTATCTATAGGTGTGAAACAGCGTCAAAATAATAATAATACAAATGAGTCAAACGATAATTACATACCTAAATAAACGACACCAAAGTCACTGAGAGAAGAAAATTAATTACGTTGCTTGGAAACTAAGATCCAGATTATTCATGGCAGGCTGAGGCGTGCAAAAAAAAAAAAAAAAAAAAAAAACTGAGGAGGAAATTATTTTTGAAAGGTTCATAAATAGCGGAGTTTTTTCTGCGTCTGACATAACAAACACATCACAGGCTCTATGAATAAAGTCTCCTATTAATAAAGTCTCCCGTTAATAATGTCTCCTAATCCTAAGTGGTGATTAAGATGGTCTGTATGTAAGTTTCTCCTTCCTCCTACAGCAGAGGTCGGCAACCTGGGACACTTTTGCGGCTCCAGGAGCTCCATAAAAAATCATCTATTATTTCAGGAAGACGGCATCATCAAACACATCCAAGGCAACATTAGATTTTTAATTTAACTTTGATAAGATCTATAGGTATCAATCGTTATAATTTCAAGAAATGCAAATAATTAAAGCATACTGAATAAATTACAGAACACTTTATTATATTTTGATTTGCTTCATTTGTTTTTCCTTCCTCTGTTCTGTTATTAAAATATATATTCATATATATATATATATATATATATATATATATATATATATATATATATATATATATATATATAGAAGTAGATCGAACAATATCACTGTAATGTTTTGTTCTGATTTAGAAGTACTGTAGATTTCGGTTTATGAGACAATATTTTGTATTTTGGCTCCGAGACTACTATTTTTTTTATGAAACTTTAAAATTAATGGCTCTTCTAGCTTTAAGGGTTGCTGACCTCTGTCTTAATGCCACCATACACTTCACTGCCAAAGTAAAGCCAATAATAAAGTGATAAAAGACGAGAAGCAACAGGATCTGCAATAATAGCTAACTGTACTGGCGACTTGTTTACGGTAAATATTGATTAGGATGCTTTACAAATAAGGAGTCAGTGCGTCGTTGTGTCACTGCGTTGGCTGCTTAATGACTTGTGATGAGACGTAAACACTTTGCCGTGAGTTGGTACACTGAAGCGTTTTATTGAGGCTAACACAGGGGAGTCAAATGAGAGAAATGCTAGATGGTAAACGCTTCAGGAACTACCTCGAATAGTCCTTACTGTACTGTTTGTACACCTAGCATTGTTATTTAGGTCAACGCCAGACGCTATGTAAATCTTCAGTTAAGTATTAAAGCTGACGGAGAAGTGACGGGTGGCGTCATCAATTTATGTTGAATAAAATATACGGTGAATACTTATCCCCTTCAGTCGGGACAACGTCAATTGTTCTTTTTTTAGTTAATCCTTGCTGCTTCCTGACGATTTTGTTCGACTCAGAAAAGATGTATCATACTGAAGGGTTTAAATACCTTTGATACAGCCTTCACAAAGTGGCTTAATGAAGGCTGTGTATAAATCGTATGCCAAATCTCGCTGAGGAAATACGAAATGTTATTTTTAAAAAAATCTGATAATGGTTAACAAACTCAGTTTTACCGAAATTTAGGCAAATACTTCCGGTATCCCCTTCAAGGTAATCCTCCTCCAGCAGCCATACAACTGTTCCGGCGTTCCTGCCACTGATGGAACCACTGATGGAACTCTACCTCAGGCTCATCAGGACACGTATAATTTCAGATGCAGCGTTTTCGGTCGATTCAAAACGATGCCCTTTCAGCAGGGAAAACAGCCTGATAATTTGGTATTACAAACTTCAGTATGGAAAACAGTCTGATTACTCGGTAGTACAAATTTCAGCATGGAAAACAGTCTGATTACTCGGTAGTACAAATTTCAGCATGGAAAACAGTCTGATTACTCGGTAGTACAAACGTCAGCATGGAAAACAGTCTGATTACTCGGTATTACAAACGTCAGCATGGAAAACAGTCTGATCACTCGGTATTACAAACGTCAGCATGGAAAACAGTCTGATCACTCGGTAAAGTAAGGTGAATGAAGTGGATGTGGAATTAATGAATTTTTTTCTTTGTCAAAAACTGCTGGGTAACCAAACTTGTGTGGCTGGAGGCCGTACCACTTCTCATGTCATTTGTGTCTCAAAGCTTCTTACAAACATTTCAAAACTTCCAGGCAGAAATTCTGGTGAGAAATTCTTTGTTCACAATTTCTTGCACACACACACACACACACACACACACACACACACACACACATATATATATATATATATATATATATACTGTATATATATAAACAGACACACACACACACACACACACACACACACACACACATATATATATATATATATATATATATATATACGAATGGGGTTATAAAAGAGATACAAGGTAGGGCGGTGGATGTTGGAGCAGCCCTAATGAGAGAGGGCAGTGTTTGGAAACTCCCTGTACTGTTGTTTACAGATGATACTGTGTTGTTAAGTGAAGACGAAGGGGAGCTGCAAGGCTTCGTGGATGAGTTTGGGAAAGTGTGTAAGAAATGGAATCTAAAGGTGAATTTAGGGAAAAGTAAAGTTATGGTCTTCCAGAGAGGTGAAGTCAGTGAATGTACAGTGAAGTTGGATGAGGAGGAAATAGAAAATGTGAGTATGTTTAAGTACTTGAGATATGTGATGAGTAAGGATGGAAGTTTAGAGGGTGAAGTGCTTGAAAGGGTACAACAAGGAGGAAACGTTGCTGGTTCCTTGAAGGCAGTGATAAGAAACAGGGAAGTGGGCATGGAAGTGAAAAATTTATTACACGACAGTATTGTGATACCAACTCTAACGTATGGATGTGAAGCTTGGACGTTGTTGGAGGGACACAAGTCAAGAATGAGTGCAGCGGAAATGAGTTATTTGAGAGGAGCCTGTGGAGTCCATGGAGAGAAAGACTGACAAATGAGGATGTGTAGGAGCGTTGTGGAGTGGATGTGGATGTGATAGGAAGCGTTAGGAGAAACACACTGAGGTGGTTTGGCCATGTGGAGAGGATGGAGAGTGAGAGACTGACGAGGAGAGTGTATGTGAGTGAGGTGGAGGGGGAGAGAGGGAGGGGAAGGCCAAGGATGATAGGGAGGGATGGAGTGGAGAAGTATATGAGAGAGGGGTGTGTGAATTGGGAGTAAGGCAAGGAAATGGCGGGGGACAGGGTGACGTGGAGGCGATTTGTTTGTGGCCACCCCGTATAAGGGATTAAGGCGTCTGGTAATATATATATATATATATACTCACACACACGAGCAGTGTGTTTTCCGTTCACATCCATGACTAACAAGCTAATTTTTTTTGTCTTTCACTCCAAGCCCTGTCTTTTGGTCACTGGGTCTAGTTATGACCCTGGATAAGAACGTAGGTCAAGTGCTCACCAGTCATTCAGGCTGGAGGAAGAAATGACACAATGTTTTATATACAGTAGTTATCTCTGAGGATACGAGGAATAAATTTGGGGACGAAAGGACGGTGGTGGGTGGGCAATAGGACCTTAATCTTGTCTTGCTATGGTGCACTGGAGCGTGGTGCTGTGTTATATAGCAACTGAAAGCGGCTAATGTAAGACAAGAAACAGAGAGAATCACTGGCCATTTATTAAAAATGGTGTGACCATTACGATGCCAAACTGTTCTCTATCACGCCTCTGAGACTGATGAATGTCTTATATTATAACTAAAAAGTAACACAAATTTCGCACATTATGCAGCACTCAAAAAACAGACTGATAAATTTATTACATATCCTGAAAGATTCGTCAGTTCAAGGACCCACTTCTTTCCCAGCGAGAAAGAGAGAGAGAAAAAAAATTCTTATATAAAACCTCCCTCAGTCTAAATGTCTCCCCCTCTCTCCCCCAGCTGAAAAACTTCACCGTGTACACAAAAACGTATTACCTTGGCCACAAAAGTTTCACTGCATCTAGTGAAAAAGCTTCAGCTCGTGGAGAAAAAGTTGGTTCACTCGTTGGCGACATCTCAGCCCCACACGAGCATAAAAGACGGCCTGACGGAGCATGATGATAAACGCTCACATCCAAGCCGCCCAAAGTGAGCCGCCGACATAAAGCAAAATGTAAACAAAGATTTTTTTCCCCCCAGACGTCCACATCACCACAAACACTGGCGGGAATTTTGAAGAGCACCACCAACTCCCCCAACTGCAGGATAAAGTGACGTATTTAAGTGGCAGAGGAGGTTTCGGAGCACCCTTCCTTAGCGATATACTTAACCAACTACGTCCCAATCGCCTCTCGTATTTAATAAATCGTTTTGCTATCAACATAATTTGTACTAGTGCCGTACAAGGGAACAGTACAGTAATGTGCAATAGACAAAATAAATCGCTAAGGAAGAGAAGTTACCAAATCTCTAATACCACTCAACATGATCTTCCAGGCTGAGACTAGGCATGGGAAAGTTACACTTATTGTTGTTGTTGCTGTTGTTGTTGTCCCAGATTCATCCGGGCGTGCAACGGACGGACTGCTTGTTAAAGCTGCCCTTCTACAGACCACCATCTTCCTTTTAGGGGACAGGGAGGAAACTGAGGGATGTTTGCATAACTTGGCAGCGGTGCCCTCCGGTGACACTGCTATAAACTACAGAATACAGCCCTATTGTCAAAGAAGTTAATCCATGCAGTACTAAACACGTCATTCTCACTCATTTTTACAGCCACTCTTACGCAGTGGATGCTGTACAGTTTAAATAAATATATTCATTTTCCAGTTACTTAATTCCAGATCGTTTGCTTCGACTGGAAAATTTAACAACTCGTCACTTTGTTAATGGCGAATTTTGTATCTGTGAAGGCAGCATAATCTTTGGCTTAAGCATAAATGTGACAGTTTTTATGAACCCTGAAGAAAATTCCACTCCCGCACATATCGTAAAGAAAGTGCAGGATATCACTGTACTTCCATATTTATTTATTAGCACTGTACCAAATGCTCTCAACTGTGCATTATGATATATATCCTTCAGCAGATGAGGCTTTCTCCCACTTCATTAAAACATTACCGCTCTCCCAAAACAGACTGCCGTACTTGAGCAGCCTACGGTGATAACAATGGCTTTATGATCTATACCAGTATTTATATGAAAGTCAATATTCAGGAATTTAGTAACATACGCATGAAGATTAAAGACAGCTGCAGTGAACGCCAACATTGTATTCGACATAATAACATTTCGGTTAGGTAAGTATAAGTTTCACAGTAATCCTGCATTCAAGTATTTTTCTTTAGTGTATCAGTTATTCACACCTTAGAGCTGAAAGGTTTAATGTGGTAAAAAGCCTCGGTGTCATAATGAACCTAGATGAAGGGAATAATAAGTAATACTATTTTTTTTTTAATATTTCGGGAATATCACTATCACTGATATTCACACCGACACCTGCCTTAACCCCTTCCGACACAAGGACGTCTTTCTTTTTTATTCGTTACATCAACAGACAATTTAACTCATCGCAGAAGGGACTTGTTGTGGGCATCCATAAACCACTGACTGCTTGGAGGTCTCGTTAGGTGAAAAAAATGTAACAGGGGTAATGATGATGATGATGATGATAACTAGAATAGCACCCAGCAGAGCGCATACCTCCGCCAAGGCCCAACATGCAGTTCCTTTTAATTCAGTCAGGTCTAATCCAATATCAAACTCATAACCCTATAAGTTGTCACACCATAATTTTAAACTACCCATAACTCTTAATCATAATTTTTTAACTCACTGTAACAACCAACAAAACACTGCTTATCATTTCATAATCATTTCATAATCTGTATGGCAGCTGGAAAAAGATTACCCCCCTATAAAAGCATATTTAAATCCGTTAGATCCGGATTTTTATATGGATCCGCGCCAAACTGTACACATTCGTAGATACCGCCATCGTAAATATGCCTGATTTTTTTTTCATCAAGATCCATGCAATATTCACTAAAAAATTTACGAAAAATTTCGAATAACGCCCTATCTCGCAATGTTAAAGTGAAAAAAAAAAAAAATCCTGGATCCGCACCTTTATCCGGATCCGTGCCAGAATTTAAAGGAGTCTATTCTGGTCCGTTCAGTAGTTTTTGTGTAATCTTGCTCACAAACCAACCAACCAACAACCAAACAAACAAACGGACAGGGGTGAAAACATAACCTCCTTGCCGGAGGTAACAATAATAATAATAATAATAATAATAATAATAATAATAATAATAATAATAATCTATATCATGATGATCCAATTTCTGTGTTTGTTACTGTAGCACAACAAAAACGGCGCAACGAAGCGTAATTTTTGTTAGAGCAAAGTAGGCCTACCGTTAAAATGCTCTAACTTGAAGAATAAAGCAATTTCCAGTCCAATCGGGCCACAGGTTCCCGAGCTATGACTCATTTCTGGCCTTTTGTTTCTAATCTCTTGTTTGCTTTTAGCTGAGGGGCTGGATTCGTCCTTGGTCCGGCACTGAAATTACCAGCATGACAGAAGATGACATGAGTGACGCGTTTGTTGTATTATCACTCTCTCACATCTCCTTGCTCTCTCTTTAATACTCCTATAATTGTATACTACAGTATAATGCTATAGTATAATTTAGTATAATAGCAAACACTACCACTCTGCATCTCTCTCTCTCTCTCTCTCTCTCTCTCTCTCTCTCTCTCTCTCTTCCCTACGGGTGTCCAACCAGGATACAACGGGAACATTCCTCGCTCCGTCTCACTCACGCCATGAGCAATTCAAATTTCTTTTACCTCTGGACTGAAAACAGAAACTGGTATCGAGCGGAGGCCGCTGAAGGCGGCCATTAAGCATGTAAAATAGTAAAAATAATTATGATAATAATAATAATAATAATAATAATAATAATAATAATAATAGCAATCATCATCATCATCATCATCATCACCATCATAACGATACCACTACCACCGATTATTATTAGAAGATGAAGAAGAACAGTCACTGTAGTGAAGGTGACAGCAACAATACTGTCGTGAATGTGACCATAATATTTTTTCTCCCCAATAAAAAAAACAACAAAATCGTAGAGAAGGGAGACTATAGTCTATTTGATTGACCTGTGCAGCTGAGATGTATGGGGCAAGTAGGGTGTGTTTGATTCGCGGCTGCTGATTGGCCGCCGATGATGTCATTGAAGTAAATGCAGGCATGAATTGTAGTGTAACATGTGGACGTGGGTGTACACCGTGGGTGGATGTAGTACAACATGCGGACGTGGGTGTACACCGTGGGTGGATGTAGTACAACATGCGGACGTGGGTGTACACCGTGGGTGGATAATTTACTTCAAACGCCAAAATAGTTTTATAAAACTTTATAATCAACATTAATTTTCTTTGATAACAGTAAACTTTTACAGCTAATTTTGACCTCTTTACCTTTGGTAATTATTTCATATTTGAACTAGCTGCTTATTTTGCAGTCAATTAAAAAATATGAATATAAATGTGTTAAAATAAGAAGAGCTGTAGATTTACATCATCGGCGGCCAATCAGCAGCCGCGTATCACACACACCCTACTCGCCCATACATCTCTACTACACGGATCAATCAAACAGGGTAGAGCTAATAAAAATTCTATGAATATGAAAAGTAATAGATTTTTTCCACGTACCAACAGACGTCATCGTACTGAAAGGGGAGTAAAATGGGAAGTACAAATAATTTTATTAATGTTAACTATATTACTGTTTCTCACCCTCTGTTTAAAAAATAGTCGCAGTTAAGGGAGTAGCGATGAACGTGAACAATAATGAAGTTACTCCCCAAGCTAAAATAATAATAGTAATAACAATAATAATAATAATAATAATAATAATAATAATAATAATAATAATAATAAAATAAAGTAAAATATACAAATGAGAAGCCATCGTAGTAATGAGACTGTAAGGACAATAATGTAACTGAACAGTAGTTTTATGTTGTTTCCTTTTTCCTCCCCAGGCGGCGGACACCCGCGGAGGAGGGAACACCAGGACCTGCGGTACCAGTTTCCTTATGGTTAGTATTATTACGTCACTTGTACCGTACTATCACCACCAAAAGTTTATGTCTGTACCAATCACCACCAAAAGTTTATGCCTGTACCAATCACCACCAAAAGTTTATGTCTGTACCGTATTATCACCACCAAAAGTTTATGTCTGTACCGTACTATCACCACCAAAAGTTTATGTCTGTACCGTATTATCACCACCAAAAGTTTATGTCTGTACCGTATTATCATCACCAAAGTTCGTTCACGCTTCCCTGCTGGCTGTGGCGATGGATGGCGTTACATGAAATATTTTTATATAATGGTAATATGAACAATAAGGCAAAACAGTATAAGAAGCAGGGATACACTCTGATGTTAAGGAATGGATGAGAAAATAAGGAAGGAAGCGTTGAGAAAATAAGGATGGAAGAGATAATAAGGATGGAAGAGTTGAGGAAATAAGGATGGAAGAGTTGAGGAAATAAGGATGGAAGAGTTGAGAAAATAAGGATCGAAGAGTTGAGAAAATAAGGAAGCAAAACATAGTGCTGGCAGGAAAGTGCTGGAAGACTTTTGCTCGTGACAGTACCTGCAAAGCCACAAACACACCTGCACCCTCCTGCACGCACACCTTCCCACACTTACGCTACATTACCCCACATGCACACCCACACCCACACTCACACCTACATCTTCATACACCCACATCCACACCCACACCGACATCTTCATACATCCACACACACCCACTACATCCACACCAACCACACCAACACCTACATCTTCATACATCCACATACACACGTACAGCTTCATACATCCACATACACACTTACATCTTCATACATCCACATAACACCTACATCTTCATATATCCACATAACACCTACATCTTGATACATCCACATACACACGTACAGCTTCATACATCCACATACACACTTACATCTTCATACATCCACATCTACATACACACCTACATCTTCATACATCCACATACACACCTACATCTTCATATATCCACATACACAACTACATCTTCATATATCCAAATACACAACTACATCTTCATACATCCACACACACACACACACACACACACACACACACACACACACACACACACATCACCCTGCTGTTTGCCTCTCTGGTGCCTGGGGTCATAGGTGTGTACGGGCATTCGTCTGTGCCGGGGTCAACAAGCCCCTATTGTCCCACTCTACTCCAGTTTCCCACGCGATCCCAGTTCCCACTCTGCCCCATTCCCACTCTATCTTAGTTCCCACTCTAACTAAGCTCCCACTCTACACTAGTTCCCACTCTACCCCAGTTCCCATTCTACCCCAGTTCCCATTCTACCCCAGTTTCCCACTCTACCCCAGTGCTCACTCTACCCCAGTGCCCACTCTACCCCAGTTCCCACTCTACCCCAATTCCCATTCTACCCCAGTTCCCAACTCTACCCCAGTTCCCACTTTACCCCAGTTCCCACTCTACCCCAGTTCCCACTCTACCCCAGTTCCCACTTTACCCCAGTTCCCACTCTACCCCAGTTCCCACTTTACCCCAGCTCCCACTCTACCCCAGTTCCCACTTTACCCCAGTTCCCACTCTACCCCAGTTCCCACTTTACCCCAGTTCCCACTCTACCCCAATTCCCACTCTACCCCAGTTCCCACTCTACCCCAGTTGCCCACTCTACCCCAATTCCCACTCTATCCCAGTTCCCACTCTACCCCAGTTCCCACTCTACACTAGTTCCCACTCTACCCCAGTCACCCACTTCATCCCTCTCTCTTCCACTCTATCCCAGGCTCTCACTCTATGCCTTTTTGTCCCACTTTGTTCCAGTTTCTCAATCTATCTCAGTTTTCCACTATATCCTTTTCTCCCCTACTCTATCAAAGTTTCACAAGTCATCCCAGTCCATCCTTCCTATTTTCAACTCTTCCCATTTATACTGTTCGTGGCTTGTGTCGTCTTCCTTCCATTATCTTCACTCCTTTTAGTCATATTGCTTTTATCCCTAAGTTTCACATGACCAAACCATAAAGCACTCCCCTCCACAAATGCTTCAACGCCTGTGCATCTGTTTACCTATTATTCCACGTGACTTCACATGCATGGTAAAGGTATTCATCTCTAATGCTCCTCTTCCTGATTATAATTTCTCAAGCGTCACCCATCTGTAAATCGGTGTCGGTAACAAGACATTTTCCCATAGCATCGCCACTACTGTTTTCATTCACTTAGTTTAAAATCCCGGCATTATACTACTCTGCTTCAGTCTTTTTCTCATCTTTGTTACCTATCCTACCATCCCTGCTTCATGCACTTTTCACAGCACCGGTATTATTCAGTTTACCGGTACTCTGTTCATTATTTTGATCCTTCTTCCCACCTGAAATGAAGGAGTGAGTAGGATCCACAGACAAGGAAAGAGAAAGTATGGAACTGGGAGAAAAATTGACAGCATGCCTGACGAAATGGGCCAATCATTCACACATCATTCAAGTATTCCCTAAACTACTTCTAATTCACAGACTTAACTACGTGCACATGTTTTCTTCTTTACGCTTTTGCATCCACGTGCTACATAGTCTGTCCGTCGATTATAAGGTTCAAAACGAGGTGCCATGCCCATGACACGTGTTCCTCCTTACATAATCCACCCAGTCATATTGATCTGTAAATTCCCCAAGTTCATCTAGTTCCACACCTTGCTTTCTCACACACTCATTTACCATATCGATCAGCTTTCTTCTACGCCTACCACGCCTCCTTCCATTTACAAATTCATTCTGATATACGTTTTCATCGTCTGCTCAACGTCTGTTCTCTCCAAATGACCATCCCATCTACACACACTGTCTTCTGTCCCATTCCTAACAGTCTCCTTATCTCCGCATCTTTCACACATCCCTTTCCCCATCCTATCCACTCTGTGCACTCAAACACTTTCCTCAGTAGCATCACTGACGTGTATTAAAATTATACAAAAATGAAACCCCCCAACCCTCCATAAATACTGAACGTTACTGGGTGAGTCCTGGATCGTTCAAGCCGAAGTTTACTGCACTCATCACACTTTTGTAATATGTACCAATAACATTCACCAGCTCATTCATCTCATATCATGGGTTTTCATTTATTCAGGAAACTGATGTGAAATTCAGAGCACGGAAGCATACTGTATATATAATGAAATGTAACTGCAGCATGGAAGAGCTGTGGCATTACTCCCCTGCAGGCATACCCACCAACAACCTGTAATGAAAGGTTGGGGCATCTTTTGCAGACTTAAAACGAACTATAGCTAAATATTCGTACTGCATATTAAATCAAATAAGAAACCTACATATGAAAGCTGCACTCCTCTCATAAACCGCTACGGACCTTTCCAGTTCAGGTTTTGGACTGCACTTCGAGTCACTAAATTCCTCAGCCTACAACAGCTGTAGTACGCGTGGGCCTGCTTTGTTACGTTCCGGCTGGATGTAATGTGCACCACCCACTCGCTATGCTCAGCTACAGGGTTCAGTGTGTAGAATAAACAGCACATTATGCTACTGTACACACATTTACGTACATTACAATCAATTATTCGTACTCCTTCTTACCCCAGTCAATCCACATCAAGATTTGTAAGGCGACTGTTGTGTTGACACAGAGTCTGGGGAAATTTTGTGTGTGTGTGTGTGTGTGTGTGTGTGTGTGTGTGTGTGTGTGTGTGTGTGTGTGTGTGTGTGTGTGTGTGTTTTCATTCTCAGTCACTCACGTACAGATGCAGGCAATAATATCAATCCACTTTTTAGCCAAGCAATACAAAACTTTCACACCATATTCTGAAAAGTTTGCTGGACTCTGAAGATCGCATCACTCGGCTCCGAACGATATTTTTCAGTGTCTCGTTATATATGGTACTGATATGATGCAGTAGTTATGTCCGCAGTTGCTGTACCGAGATCTCTGTTACCCTACCGTCCTCATCTCCCACAGACTCAATGCTCCATCAACAAACAATAATGATGATAGTTCCCATTGCGCTTCGTTTCTTTCACCCCACACAACACTGCCTTCATACCCCACAGGAATCCACGCATTACACATTAATTCGTCTCGGAAACAGAACACAACCGACTGAATCACACTCTTCCACAATAACCACTTTTTTCCTCTCTCTCTACATCCCTCATTTGTACTTTAACCCCTTCTCTTCGATGACGTGTTATCTTTATTTGCTTGCTATACCTCCAGACGCTTTTCCTCAACTTTGGAGTGATGCCTAAGTTAGCAGTGAAGGGGTTGATGTTTACCGTATCTAACCCCTCCAGTTCCAAAAGTCAATCCAAAGCTGAATAAAACTGTCTCGTCGTAGCAAAAATAAAATACAAATTATAGTAGGATATGCGATTATAAGAATTACACTGTTCTCAGTTGACTAGTCCAGGCGCAAACCCGGAAAAAGACAATTTTATCCACCATATTGCAAGCCCCGCCCCCAACCCCAACCCCCCAAAAAAGTAAAAAGTAAAAAAACAAAAAAAAAACAAGAAAAAAAAGAAAGAGAAAACTGCATCACTACCCTGGTTATTATCCAAGCATTATGTGCAAACAGAACCACCAAATTTGGAACCTTTATAATATATGAAAGATAAACGAACAAAATTTTTAAAGTCACTCAAATATCCCCTCATAAAAGACTTCTGTAAACAAACAACTTCAGCCTCTTTACTATGATGATCTCTTTTATTTACTCTTATAGCCATCTCAAGACGATTTTATTCAACTCAAAAGGTTTCGAACTGGAGGATTTAGAGACAGCACGTTAACCCCTTCAGTGGGAGGGTTTGAAGTCTCTTGAAAGCTGATTAATATTTTCTAGAAGTGGCAATAATAAAATGAACATCTACAAAACTACTACAGGTGCAAGCTTCAGAGTTCTTGGTTAATGCCCCTGGTGTGGTGTGGTGTGGTGTGGTGTGGTGTGGTGTGGTGTGATGTGGTGTGGTGTGGTGTGGTACGGGAGGGTGATTTGTGTGGTGTGGTGTGGAAGGGTTTGTGTGGTGTGGTATGGGAGGGTGATTTGTGTGGTGTGGTGTGGGAGGGTGATTTATGTGGTGTGGTGTAGGAGGGTGATTTGTGTGGTGTGGTGCAGAAGGGTGATTTGTGTGGTGTGGTGTGGGAAGATGATTTATGTGGTGTGGTGTGAAGGGTGATTTGTGAGGTGTGGTGTGGGAGGGTGATTTGTGTGGTGTGACGTGGGAGGGTTTGTGTGGTGTGGTGTGGTGTGGGAGGGTATGTGTGGTGTGGTGTGGAAGGGTTTGTGTGGTGTGGTGTGGGAGGCTGATTTGTCGAAACAGCTCTGGCGTTTTATTCAGCTGCCACCAGACGATTTTATAACGCGAGTACAGGAGCCCGAGAGTGTTAACAGGGCTTGTATGGGTGGCCTAAGGATGGCGGTGTTGTCCTGTCTGTGTCAAATAAGTTCACTGGGAGCCTCAAAAGTCCCCTCTCGTTCTGCGTTCTCTTCTCTGCATCAACTGCCTGTCCTGGGTTCCTATTCCTGTGGGCTTAGGAAGATCTGTGGCACATTTTCCTTTGTGATTTATTTTGGATATTAGCAACATCTTACCCCTCCCCTGGTCGCGCCTTCTCTAGTATTTTAAAGTAGTGGGAACAACTCTGGTATATCATTCCATCTAACGCCTGACGATTTTATTCAGTCCAGGGTGGGTCATACGAGACTGAGTGCTGATATTCTCATGTGTGCAATGTGTATTACAAGAGGGTATTAATCTATTCTTTGTAGATATTAACTAGTAAGAAAAAAGGGGCCTGAAAGTCTGCCAAATCCACTGATATTACGCCCCTTGCCACCACTTGTAATATTCTGGGTCTCGACATTCACTCCTCCTTTGATCTGGTCTTGATTCTTTGACACCAGCCTCATTTTATTTCAATTGTCTTCTACGGTATCGTTCGTCATTTTCTCCACACCTGTAATTATTTACTTTATTTTCACACTGTTCTTCAAGCATAGGCCTCTCCTCTATAATGTTCAGTAAGTCATCAGCCACGTCCTCTTACATCGTTGTTTATTTTTCACCTTTCTTCCGCAATATCGTGTTTCATTTCCTCTCACAATGCATTTTCTTTCCTTTGCTATGTATTATTCTTTGACGCCAATTCCTGTGGCGTTGGAGAGAGGCGCCTTCCCGCGGTGGCGCCAATCACCCGGACAGGACCTGCCCGGGCGCAGAAGCATCCCTCAACTCCCACCTCCCCCAACCAAAAGGAGGATGGTGGACTGCAGCATCAGCTTCCTGCCGACAACTGGGTTCACTTGTACTTGAGCCTGGGATTAAGATTACCGCTACTACTACTACTACCACTACTTCTACTACTACCACTACTTCTACTACTACTACTACGTCAGTCATTTACATCAACAGAACACTCGATTTATAGGGAAAAAATCTTTCTTTTTTGCGTTCGTATATTTTGAAACGATTGATTAAACGCACAAAAATATTCTCAACCACCGTATTATTATTATCATCATTCGAGCTTCCCCCCCCCCTCTCTCTCTCTCTCTCTCTTTACGTATCTCAAAAAAACACATCATTTACGCTCCGAGCCTTACAAAGAGACACAGCCCTTATCCCCCCACGCCATTGTCCCCAACTCCCATTAAACCCCTTCACACCGAGGACGTAATTATATCTTGCTGGCTCCAGACGATTTTACTCAGCTTAACGATTTCTTCTCGAGCTGAAGAGGTTATATACAGCCTCCGATAACCCCTTCAGTACGACAGGCCTTCCCTTGGGCTGGATAAATAACAGTTTGGCGTCAACAGGAATAAAGATAAGAAATAAAAACTCGTCGAAATAAAGGGGTAAACCATCAAAGTGTTTTATCTCTCTCATCTCCACCTTATCACTTTCTCTCTCATCTCAGCCTCATCCCCATTTCTTCTCATCTCACCAATTCCGTCTCCAGGTGTTGTTTTTTTAATCTCCTTCATTCGCTTCCTTTCAGTTTTTTTTTTTATTCTCCTTCATTCGCCTCCATTCAGTTTTTTTTTT
>NC_137007.1:27997200-28072200 GCF_032717465.1 Coenobita brevimanus | reverse complement strand
TTTCAGACTCCTGGTCATCCTCCTTTCGGGACTTTGGCAAAAGCTTTGCCATTGCACTTGACATTTCAAAGGCTTTCGATCGAGTCTGACATAAATCTTTAATTTTCAAACTGCCCTCTTACGGTTCTATCCTTCTATCTGTGCCTTCATCTATAGCTTCCTTTCTCGTCGTTCTATAGCCGCTGTTGTAGACGGCCATCGTTCTTCTAGATCTATCAACAGTGGTGTTCCTCAGGGCTCTGTTCTATCACCAACTCTCTTCCTTTTATTCATCAATGACCTTCTAAGCTGTACATCTAACCCTGTCCACGCGGATGCTGATGATTACACCTTTCACCTTTCCATTCGGTTCCCGCAACGTCCATCTCAGCAGTCACTTCAACAAACAAGGGATGAGGCTATGGCACACCTAATGTCTGACTTGGCTTGTACCTCTGACTGGGGTAAAAATAATCTTGTTTTTAATGCATCAAAGACTCAGTTTTTACACCTATCAACCTGACAAAATCTTCCACAGGAGTACCCACTAATGTTTGATATTATCCAGCTCAATTCTGCATCATCCTTAAACATGCTTGAGGTTTCATCCACTCGGGACTTATCTTGGAAAGATCATATTAAATCTCTTGTAAAATATGTCTTTAAGAGATTAGGTGTGCTAAGCCGACTCCATACCTTCTTTGCCCCTGCACAGTTGTTGACCTTATACACGGGTTGTATTCGCCCCTGTGTGGAGTACAACTCGTGTGTGGGGAGGCTCCCCACATACAGTTCGTCTCAATGGGTTGGAGTCAAAGGCTTTTTGTCTCATCAACTCTCCTTCTCTTACTGGCTCCCTTCAACCTCTGTCTCTTCGCTGCACTGTTGCATCTTTATTTCTTTTTTATCGCTACTTCATTGGTCACTGCTCCTATGAATTGTCTGCTTTCGTCCATCTACCTCTACGACCGTCTAGCAACAAACTCTCATCCCTTTTCTGTCCAACTCTCTAATGCAAGAGTTAACCGTCACTCCCACTCCTTCATTTATGCAACAGGTCAGCTCTGGAACTGTCTCCCTCTGTCTGTATTTCCTACTTCCTATGATCTCCAGTCTTCCAAACGCAGTGTGTCCAGGCATCTCGAAATGAACGGATCATGGATTTGACTCTTTTCTGTATTGTTTCTTTTTTTCTTGGAAGGAATGGTTTGCGGGCTCCATGCATATAAAAAAAAAAAAAAAAAAAAAAAAAAAAAAAAAAAATTCGAAAGAGGGTTGGAGGGTAGATAATGGCTCTATTCAACACCCTGTCTTAAGCAGAATCTGGAGGAAGCAAGAATAAAGCAAAAGAACACGTCACCTGATTCTAAAACTTAGCGACATTATCTTATGTAAACTGTGACGTGATGTGTATAGCGGTGATGCACTGGTTAGCACGTACAGCCCGCAAGTGAAAGAGCCCGAGATCGATTTTCTGGCCTGGCAGTCTCTTGGTCAATGTTTGTTTTCCCCCTTGTCTTCCCCTCGCAGTTCAATTGGGGACCTGCTTATAACAATGATGGTTTCGGGTCGTGCTCTAGAAGATACTGACTTAGCGAATTTCCGGCTGTACTGACGACCCACGTGTAGTCAATAGGCATTAACACTAAGCCTTCCCTGGTCTTTTTTTCCAGTGGCGGGTCTTATGGTGTAAAAACAAGCTGTGTTTATATTGTATCTTACGGTTAATGAAGGAGAGAGGGGATTAGGTGCTGGTTAATGAAGATATAATTGGCAGGCACGGGAGAGAGAGAGAGAGAGAGAGAGAGAGAGAGAGAGAATTTCCTCCCCTTATAGCTGTGAGTACCCAATTTGGTGAACTTAATCCGTTTTCCTGAATACAACACTGGCTGGAAAACAAACTGCTGTAAATACAGTAACTGCACCGGTACTCTGGACCCAGTAAACTGCAGGGGTCCCATCCTCTATAAACTCTGGTCCGGGTGAAGGTCTGTTTCTGTGAAGAACTTCGTGTGCCTACTGTGCCCCCTCGGGACAGTCACCCCCCCAGGTGGGGGGGGAGTAAGCATATAGAGTCCCACCCGCCTCAAACGTGGCCGGGGTAAACGTCTACAAGCATGTAAAATTTTGTTTTCCTTAGCTAAAAACCATAACCGTGCATAAAGACTCTGACCAGGATCTCCGGGTGCTGCACCTCCCCTCCCCCGTGGGTGAGTGGGTGAGGAAGTGGGGGCTTTGCAGATCTCATCCTGTCTAAAACGTGACTCCAGTAAAGACCTACTACTGTGCAAAATTTCATCTTCTTAGGGTGGTAAAAATGATACTGTCCTCCTATGGGACGCCACCCCACTCCCCACGAGGGGGGAAAGGTCATCGGGGGTCCCACCCCACCTAAAACGTGGCTGGGGTAAACTCCTACCGATAGACAAAATTTCGTGTTCCTAGGTTAAAAACCATGATCGTGCATAACGGCTTTGCGTGACCCTCGGTGGTTTCACCCTTCCCAAACCGTGGTCAGGGTGAATATCTACCAACGCGCATTTTTTCTTTTTTTTGGTTAAAAACTCTGGCCATGCACCACGACTTTGGCTGATACCACTGGGGACCGCCGCCCCCCGTGGGAGGCGGCCCTCGGGGGTCCCACAACGCTTATAGCCTGGCGTAAGTGAATCGCAAGACTCCTAGGTAAAAAACTGGCCGTGCCTAAAGGATCTGAGTGGGACATTCGAGGCCAGTCGGCCACGTCTGTTGAAGTGGGGGGGGGGGGAAACGTTCTCAGAGGCCTCACTGCCTGAAATTTGACTCGGGTTTAGGTCTACCATTGTGCAAAATTTCGTTTTCCTAACACTCCTCCCATAAGGCGTGGACCCCATTCTTAATGAAAGTACAGTAACAGTGAATGAGTGAGTGAATGAGTGATTGAGTGAGTGAGCGAGTGACACAGTTAATAATACGCACTAGATTTGGCCGCCCTTGTCAATCCAGTAAAAAAAAAAAAAAAAAGGCAATGAACTGAAGGAAATTACTAAAATAATTATCATCCGCTTTGATTACCTGAAGGATAAGAGGGCAGCAAGACAGTAAAACATTCAAGTCCATTCTACTGCATTAGAGGTGCAGGGTGCCGTGGCCAGGCCAAAAGAGTCTAATACATTTAGGGGTAGATGACCAGCCTACTTCCCTGGTGACAGTACATGACCGGAAAGCCTCAAGTCACCTTTTGGGAATCGATTCTATTGAAGACCGTCACTCAACCTAGGGCGACCTAACCACTGACCACCAGGCGCCTGAATGAAGAGGACCGGTAATATTTTTTTGTTTTGGGTTTAGTGGAGGGAAGTTGTCTAAGCATCTATGTAGCTCCTCTCTCTCTCTCTCTCTCTCTCTCTCTCTCTCTACTTACGGCTTAATTGAAAATGATCCATTAACCTGTTCACTCTGGCACACACACACACACACACACACACACGTCTAGCCATCTCTCACCCTTCTCCCACTCCACCTTCAAGCTCCCCAACTCAAACAAAGATTACTTCCTCTCTCACCATAAGTTCTCTTCCACCCAATAGCTACGTCCTCGTCTCCCGTCACCTCCCATACATTCAAAATTAGACTGCTCCTCACACTCACATCACGGTGGCCGAGTGGTAAGCGTTGCTATAACAGCTACAAAGTTGCACGTTCTATAGAACCATGGTTCTAATCCTGGTATGGTTAGTGGCGCCAGGCGACTCAGGTATCCAACTACGTGCCATGAATACAATGATCACCAAGGAAAGTAACTCTGGTAATCTGGATGATGCATTTCCCTTGTATCCCACGGTACAGGTGAATAACCCGCCACAGGCTCACAGGCTTAAATAACAGATGAGCGCCACGGTTAGACATATCATGGCGTATGTTCCAGTTACACACACACACACACACACACACACACACACACACACAAATTCCCTCCTTCTTATTCTCCCAGGACCTCCTCTCACCTCCCTAACTCCCTCCACCCCCCCCCTCTCTCTCTCTCAGACACCACCACCAGTTCCTCCCTCCCTCCCTCCCTCGCACCCTCCCACGCACACATCCCTCTTCCTCCTCCTCCTCCTCCTCCTCTATTCTTTATCCCTCACACACAAACATACTTTTTTATTCACTTTTCCAGCAACCTTATATCCTTCCCCCCACTCACCTTTCTCTCTCTCTCTCTCTCTCTCTCTCTCTCTCTCTCTATTACTCTCACATTTCTCGACCCAGTTCATTTTTTTTTATCCCTTGACTTTTCTCCCTCCTTGCTTTTTCATTCTTCTCTTTTTCCCTTGCTACTTTACATACTCTCTCTCTCTCTCTCTCTCTCTCTCTCTCTCTCTCTCTCTCTCTCTCTCATTTTTCCTGCCGTCTCACATATCTCTGCCTCGCATTTCTATTTCTCGTATTCCACTAACAAATCCTACGCCTTTTGATCTTCATTCGGTGACGCTCTACTCCTACTACTTACATTCATCTTACATCTTACGAACTCTTTAAGACACAACCTTCACTAACCCTTTCACTACAATCTCCCCTACGCTCACACACGTCCTCGCACTGAAAGAGGCTAATGTGACCTTCTGGAGCTCCCCATTACACTGCTCTAGACACTGATTTGCTTCACCGCTCACCCGACAAGTAGCTCCACGTGCATATGTTAACTATACCCTTTTCACTTTAACTTGGACTAAAATTGTCAGCTCTCGATCTTGAAGACTGAGTTGTAACAAGAGATTAACACCAGATTATGATGCTGATCATCGAGATGTGCTGCGAAAAAAATATAGACCAGTAATATTTTCTTTATTCTGCCACTGAGCTACGTTAAATAAGCTGAAGAAAGAACGTCTGGGCCAAGTTTGGGTGAAAGGAGTATAGTATTTTTACCTTGACTTAGACCACCATTTCATCATTTTCGCAGTTTATTTCACGTGGCTCAATAGTAGAATACGCTAATACTGTGGCTCTACATCCTTGCCATAATGCTTCCTCTTGACTATACCATAATCTATTGTTAATCTCTCGCTACTATTGAGCATTCAGCGAGATGGCACCTTTGGACAAAAGGTATAGCGGGCTCTTTTCATTCTATCTTGACCAAAAGGTGAAATATTTCTGCTGAGCTGTGACAACATGTGCTGCTACCACCAGACGATTCCATTCTACTGAGGAAGAAATTTTTGTGCAGGGAAAGGACAAATTAAGGCTCTACCTAACCCCACAAAAAATAAAGAAATAAATAAACTCCCTGGCATGAAATATTCGTCTGCTGGTAGCAAGAACAAAAGGAAAAATAGGTTCACCGGGTAAAATAGTATGTTTTCACATTGCTGAAGCTTTTCTGCCATGGTGTGCTGTCTTATTTTCACTCACCCTCGTTAACTGTTTCACTCCCAAGACGTATTCTATATAAAATCCTTACTTCCGAAGAGAGGATCTGATGCATCGTAGGATATATATATGTAACGTAATGAAGGAGCTAATGAAGGTTCCAGTATGTTCTCTAAATATATATCGATATAACATCGCATGCAAGTAACATAAATAATACGGAAAATGCGCCATTGGATGGTTGGGATTATCTCTTATATTTTGACATTTTAAACCGTATTGTTGCTACCTTCAAGTACAGTAATTTTTTTCAGCCTATGCAAGACTTTTTTAACTGAATGGGTTGGATACTGTCTTCTTTTACTCGATCACTACAAGAGGTGGCCCAAAAGCTGAGTAAAATCATCTGACTCCCACGTACCACACACCAGCAAAGGTCATCGTTTCGGCACTAATACCCCCCGTCCGTATTTAATGCATTCATCGATAGTGTACTGGTATTAGCAGGGATGTTTTTAAGAATTGGCTTGTGAATGATCGGTAACGTCTGGTTTAAAGAAATTCAAATCAAACTGTTCCCTGCCCATGCCTGTGATCAAACTTACGTTATTTCGGAAAGCAGACGGCTTCTATAACCACCTGACCACCACCTTACCCTGTACTGTATATGTCTCTCAGAGCTTTATACTTTGCCAACCCAGTGAATGGGCAGTCATCTAAAAAATAAGTAAATAAATACAAAGAGAACGGACCTACAATATGGCTCTTTTGTTGTTTATCATAGGAAGAAAAACTTTTTGGTGGGCTTCTAGCCTTTGGTTCTTCCCCCTAAAAAAAAAGAAAAAAAAAAAAAGTCCTTTCATGGTTGTCTGATATGGGCTAGTTACAACTATGAAACCTATTGTCAGTGGAAGTCTCTTCTACATTATGATAACTTGTTAGGGAGAAAAACATATACACTGACTACATAATCATGAAAAAAGCAACACTTCTATAGCATACAGTTTACCGATAACCTTGTCAAAGCTGTTTGTTCTCTGGTCAAACCAACGATTTTGTTCAGCTGAGAGATATTTAGCAGTCAAAGGCTTCAAAGTCTATTCCTAGTAATCCTTCCTCTACCACTGGTACACCTACAGATCTATTTACCGGTAGGCTAACACCAGATCTTTTGTTTGGTCCAGATAAATCCTGGCACCAAAGCTTATTCCAGTGATTCCCAACCACGGTTCCGCATACCATCATCGGGGGTTCGGCAAGAAATCATGAAATAAACACCGGTATATAAAAACAAAAAAATAAAATAAAATAAATACAGCTTGCGATATGAATAATTGTTCCAGGGGTTCCTCCAAGATGTAAAAGTTGGGAATCACAAGCTTACACGGACACAGAAATTGGGCTGGCGCGGTTTTAAAACCTTACAGTAGCGTCCCACGGAGAATGTGTTAAAGTATATTAGAATGCTAGATATACTGCCATACTGGATTTACCCAGCACTAACACACTAAAAAGGTACTATCAAAAACAAAAGTTCGCAAAAAATTCCTGCCTTCCACATTCCAAATTCCCACTATAAACAAAACATCAAGTACCCTTCCTTCCGTTCCGCATCGTTTTGGGAAAATTTGCCGTTTTGGATAATCAGGAATTAGAAAAATTCCTGCTGACAGTTTATAGACCTCACCTTCTACTATTTTTCAATACATGTATTTGTCGCAAATAAATCTTAACCGTAATAAACAACTTACGTAAGCGTCACCGGTAGAGAGGTGGCCTGCAGTCCCGGCTGAGGCAGGGAACATTTTACGGATTTCAATTTCCTTAAGAGCAGACACTCCTGATCTACCAGATGACCCGCCGACACGTAAAAATACCCCCACTAATACCAATGCATCAATCCTGTATGTATTCAATATGGATGGTGGGTGTGAAGTGGTGACATGTGGAGGTGCAGAAGGACTACAGGGCCTTAGGATAGCTCATTGCCCCCCACCCCCATCCTGAGAAATAGGCCCTGAAGCCTTTGCCCAGAGTAGGACACGTAAAAAAAAAAAAAAATTGCTTAAGCAGCTGCGCCTGCTGGCCCTTCTCATCTCTGAATCTGAAATCAGTTCAAGACTGGCTGGCGGATGTGGTGGTTGTCCTTACAATTACTGGGCGTTTGAGGTTATTTTTTTCCAAGAATATTATGCAGCTATTGACTTATGAAAAGATCACAGGGTGTCGCCAAGAGAGCTGACTGTCTTAACGGTAAGCTACCATACCACGTAATTACAGAAAAGACAAAAATTTATGATACTGTGCACGCCAGACAGCCTTTACAGGATGCGATCTATACATCTAGGTTAGGACTGAACACGATGAGGTGGTTAATGTCGGGGAGGGTGAGGGGGGTTCAGCCCCCTCAGTTAGGATACCGATATTTTTTTCCCTTATGTTTGCTGGCTCGATCTATTTCTACCTTCATATCTTTCGGGAATTAACCCTTTAAGCTGTGCTCCCCCATTCCTCACCGAAGTCCCCCAATTCCCCCGCCAGTCTCCCGCTATCGTCAGAGGATTGGGGGGGGGGGATAACTCGGAAACAGTTGATTTGCGACAAATTTTAAAGTTCAATTCGAACGATTCACACACACAAAAAAAAAACTTGAAAAGCATATTGTCATAATCAAATTTCATGATTGTCCGAAAAAGCAAATCGACCACCTGTTATATGTCTCCTACTGTTGCCACATATAAGATTCGATCGCTACGGCCAGTAGGGAAGTTTAGGTTTTGATTATGATGATACAGCGTGCAGACAAACAACAAAATCATAACAGCCACTAAAGTTTTAAACAGAAAGACTACAAAACTGAAACACTCACCCACTGACAAACAAGCGGCTGCTACAGATTGAGTCACACCAAAAGTTTCCACACACAACACACGGTACCTGGAATGACAAAAGTAAATTAATACTTGGAATGTAAGGACAAGAACATCGGCAACGACACAAAGCAAATTAAGCCAGCAAATGGAGTAGACTGTAGACGTAAATCACACCTTGAACGAGAATGTAGTATACTTCATGTCTTAAAAGAAAGTATAAATACATGTACAATAAAATTCGCCTAATGCAAACTCGTTTTATCCAGAAAACCTCTTAATATGGACTTCCTAACAACTCACAACCCAAGTACCGTTCTGCTCATGCATGTTTGCACTTCTAAAAAACTCGTTGCAGTCACAACCTGGTATATAAAACACTACACTGTATTGAATACCGGTATTAACGAAATGAATGATATCCACAAGTCGTCAGATATACGCCAGTTTAGCATAACCAGTAGTCAAGGATACGTACACTCATTCTTTCAAGTTCCAGACATAAACAAAGGCGTGAGGTAGATCTCGATACTGGTACTGTGCATTATTATTTTATTCTCTCTGCCTTTGCTTAACAGTTATGCACAAGAATATAAAAAAAGCCAAAATTCATATTAGATTTACAAAGCAGACGTCAAGGAAAGCGTCAAAACAGCAAATAGGCTAACCTTTTTAATGCGAGATGAAGCTGTGGGCATGTTTCATCTCATTTTGTCGCGTGAACGTCGGTGATGTTTTGGCAACTTCTCTATTGCCTGTAATATAAATTTAGAAACAGTTAAAGATTTTTGTGATGTTTGTTGGACATTACAGTAAAACTTATATGCAGAAGGAGAAAAAAAAAATAATGTGTGGTGTGCACAGTATTATAGAGTCCAAGCCTGAGTTTACACTTTCTCAATCCGGCCAGAATACATTTCTTTCCCTTCCTCTTGGACCCGATTTGTCCGGCTAATATGTTCATACGGAGTGGTTTTCCCTCCATGAATCGGATTTACCAAGTTTTAGTTCACTGCTAAAGTTCCTTTGATGTAGGGAAAATATTAGTTTATGCTAACAGATGATATCGGATATACACTTAAAATTTTAATAACTTTCACACTTCACTCCAATGTCATGTATTACAATACTGCTACCACCAGACGTTTTTGTGCAGCTTTTCGAACTGGAGGGGTCAAATATAACCCCTTCACTACTAGAGGTGTATCCTAAACTTAATAAAATTATGTTGTAATGGCAAAAATAATTTTTTTAAATATATCATCGGACTAAATAAATTAAGAAACGCATTGAAGTGTTTCTCAGCTGTCACTCGAATTAATCCGTTCATTCAGAGGACGTATTTTTTGTAGTTTATTTTTGCTGCCTCCTAACGATTACATTCAGTTCAGGAAAAGCCTTTTGTACTGAGAGAGTTAACAAAGGATATGTTACCCATCCACGTCTGAAGGTGTATCCCAAGCCAAATAAAATCGCCTGAAGGTAGCAAGAAATATACGCCATTCAACTGTGGGGTTAACTGGGCTTCTATGGATTTCTGACCCATGCGGTGAAGGAGGCGACGGAGTACTTAGTTACTAGGGTTTCTTTTTGGAGGAAGGACAAAGAGAGAGGAGAGCGGAGGCCTCCCGTATCTCTTGTTCCTCCTACAGAAACAATTCACAGTTAACGATAAAGAAGTGATCGTATCTTTGTGAATCAACGTCTTAGTTATGACGTTCCGACTTGAAGCTTACCTTATTGTTCCTGCAAAATCATCTCTCTCTATCTCTCTCTCTCTCTCTCTCTCTCTCTCTCTCTCTCTCTCTCTCTCTCCCCCCGTTACGATAATGAACTGACCGTAGGAAGGGTTGTGAATCTCAGTCAAAAGGAGGCATTCATAGAGGAACATACATATTTACAGGATAAGCAAGTCTCCAAAACAGTTAACTATTACCAGAGATCGTTTGGTTTTCGCCTTTTGTCTCTTTAATATTCTTTCTAACTTGATTTTATAATGTTACCTAGCTGTAGGGGAGAAAATAAATGTACAGCAATTTCATACTCAGCTTTTGTAGTGTTTACAAATATGACCCCTAAACCCTTGGTCTGCGTTCATTAATATATATATATATATATATATATATATATATATATATATATATATATATATATATATATATATATATATATATATATATATTTAAAGCATGTTTTGTTGAAAATCCCTTGATTTTCCTATGTTTATACATTTATCTTACCTCTTGCTGCTAGGAAATGCTTCAGGACCAAGTTAGCTTGAATATTGTAGTGGATAATACAAGAGGACAAATATAACAAAACAAATGCAGAACAAACTCAACAGAACAAATACGGAACAAATACAAAACAAATACATCAGTACAATTACAACAAAACAGATACAGCACAAATACAACAGATATACAGCAGAACTATTGCAGAACGAAGACAAAAGAAATACTGAACCAATACAACAGAACAAATATAGACCCAATACATAACAAATACAACAGAACAAATACCGAACCAGTACAACAGAACAAATAAATAACAAAAACAACAGAAAACAAACAAACCAAATACAACAAAACAAAAACAGAATCAATACAACAGAACAGAACAAATGCATAACAAATACAACAAAACCAATACAACGGAACAAATACAGAACAAATACAGCAGAACAAAATTGCAGAACCAGGTCAGAGTGAATAAATTATTACAGAAGAAAAAAAACAAACAGACCACACTGAACACTAATTCACGGTAATGGAGACCTGTGTGCCATAGACGGGCTAAGATTCTTTTTAAATAGTCCCAGGGAGTGTATTCATAAAAGATCCTAACTTTATTCTCTCTCTCTCTCTCTCTCTCTCTCTCTCTCTCTCTCTCTCTCTCTCTCTCTCTCTCTCTCTCTCTCGCGATGATAAAGTCTCTGTTGCAGTTAATGATTTTCGGGAGATATTTTACTGGGACTCTTTTACTCCCATCCCTCATCTCCCCACCTCAGCACTGATACCGATATGCTTTCCCCATCTCTCTCTCTCTCTCTCTCTCTCTCTCTCTCTCTCTCTCTCTCTTTCCAAACACCTCCGGCTTCACACCCACACACCTCCCTCTGACCTCTTTCATTCTTTTCCCCACCCCGTTATCTACACAATATTTCTGCCTTCCTTTCTTGCCGATACAAGTATAGACAAACAATTAAGTAAAGATACATTAAGTGGCGTATTCAGAGGGGGGAGGGGGTCTAGGGAGGAAGCATTCTCCCTACCGCCTTCCTCTTTTTATCCTTTCTATTTTTATTCATTTTTTCCCCTTCTCCCGCATCAAATGTACGAAAATGAAAGGAAAAAGCCATGTGGTCACGAATTATTCCTCGCATAAATCTGAAAAAGCTTATGACAGAATAGATAGGCAAGGTATGTGGAAGGTATTAAGAATATATGGAGTGGAGGGGAAATTGTTGAGTGCTGTGAAGAGTATGTACGAGGGAGCTAGGGCTACGGTGAGCTGAATGAGTTCTTTGATCTCAGTGTGGGACAAACAGGGTTGTGTGATGTCTCCATAGCTGTTTAATATATACATGGATGGGGTTGTAAAGGGGGTGCAGGGTAGGGCAGTGGATGTGGGGGTGGCTCTAATGAATGAGGGTGAGATTTGGAAGCTTGCGGTGTTGCTGTTTGCTGATGATACAGTACTGTTGAGTGAAGATGAATGGGAGTTGCAAGGTTTGGTGAATGAATTTGGGACAGTGTGTAGGAGGAATCTGAAAGTTAATGTAAACAAAAGTAAAGTTATGGTGTTTGAGAGGAATGAAGTCACAGAGTGTGCAGTGAGGTTGGATGGTGAGGATATGAAGAATGTGAGTGCATTCAAGTACTTGGGTAGTGTGATGAGTAAGGATGGAACTTTGGGGGATGAAGTGCGTGAAAGGGTACAGCAGGGAAGGAAGGTTGTTGGTACACTGAAAGCAGTGATGAGAAATAGGGAGGTGAGTATGGAAGTTAAGAAGTCACTGCATGATAGTATTGTGATCCCTACCCTGATGTATGGAAGCGAGGCATGGACCTTGCAAGAGGGGAACAAGTCAAGAGTGAGAGCAGTGGAAATGAGTTACTCGAGAGGAGCATGTGGAGTGACGTGGAGGGACAGGTTGACGAATGAAGAAGTGAAGGAACGCTGTGGGGTGGATGTGGATGTGGTTGAGAAGATTAGGAGAAATACACTGAGGTGGTTTGGACATGTGAAGAGAATGGAGAATGAAAGACTGACTAATAGGGTGTATGTAGGTGAGGTGGAGGGAGGGAGAGGGAGAGGTAGACCGAGGATGAGGTGAAGGGATGGAGTTGAGAGGTATATGAGGGAAGGGGGGGTGAGCTGGGGGGAGGGTAGTCAAATGGTGGGTGACAGAGCGACTTGGAGGCGTTTTGTCTGCGGCCACCCTTTGCGGGATTAGGGCGTCGGGCTATAGATAGATAGATAGATGAATCTGACCCTGTTAATGAAGGTTTGTATTTTGTGGCAGTAAAGAAATCTGTGATAACACTTATAATTTTCATAATCAAAAGTTTTCAATGCACGACTGGTAAGTAGATAATATATAGAACACGATTCGGAGCCTCTTTGAAAATAAATCAATATGGCTATAAATAAATAATAACGCCGGATATGCTCCTGACATTTATCGACACCTTTATATACAATTTTTTTTTTTCATCGTCAGCCGAATCCGGTAGCGTATTTAAAAGTCTCTTCTTGCTTCCACGTGACGAGGTTTTTCGACATGCTACAGACTTCTGGTAATGAAAGGGAAAGGAAGAGTACACCAAACTTCTCCACTTCCATAAGCCTCAAAAAAAAAAAAAAAAAAAAACGCGCGAGCATACACACACACACACACACACACACACACACACACACACACACACACACATATACATACATACACACAAATCTACCAGTAGCAATAATAGAAATACAATATGCAAAGGTAGTGAAGTGGTTTTCCTCAGTGAAATGAACCAGCCAGCCATTCACTCAATACAAGAATTCTGGTGTCCACCCCACAGGCCTAACGATCCACACAAAAACGTGATCCTTGCTTTCTTCGACACAGACGCCATATCGTCCACTGTCAAGGTTACAGTGGGATCCAACGCTCGTCATATATTCTCTCTCTCTCTCTCTCTCTCTCTTCCCACCCTCACTTGCAGGTATCCCCCCCTCTTTTTTTTTTTTTTTATAGGGGGGGGTCTCATGCCTTTTGCTTCTACCCTCAGTTAAGTAATATAAGCTCTTTCCACCACTCATGTTATATCCCATTCTCTCTGTTCGTCATGTGTTAAATACCTACAAAACAAAGGACGCAATATACCAAAAGGTTGAATAAACACCTCTAAGAGCGAGGCCTCGTATCCTCGGCCATGATGGTTGACCTTTTGCAATGGGTCGTGGTGTAGCAATACGAGACGAAACATCTCTATATGTGGTCGTCTCGTATCTTTTACACTCCCGGTGAGGAGGTGGTTACACGGCCTCGCTCTTGGGGGTGCTTTATCGACTGTCATCCTGTATATAAAAACACAGTACGGTATTTTATTGTACAAGCAAAACTACACATGGTTCATGATGGTCTCTTGTGAGGTCCTGTGTAGCACTGATTACGATGACTCACTCCCGGCTACATACAACCGTCTTTCGGCCGCTGGAACAGAAAGTGTTAATCCATTTGCTGCAAAGTTGGCAATAATCTGTCTAAGGATTAAAGTGGATAGTCATGAAAACATCTACAGCGACGTGTTCTCCTTGGCTAAATAATATCGCCTGGGTGTTGTGAGAATAAAATGTAAAATTCGTCAAGCGTCAAGAACAACAAAAATAGAAAGTGTGTGTGTTTTCTTCATTTATTTTTGCAACCAGGGTTCCCTTCAGAAACAGGTGATGTAGGCGCTCTCTTCACTGATTTTGCAGTTTACGTTCAGAACCAGTTTAGACCATGATGAAGCTGCATATTACTACCAGCCATAAACACGTTAATATGAACCCAGAATAACAGTCACCGAAAGATTATTTAAGCCGAATTACAGTATATCGTACAAATTGAAGGGTCGATCCACATTAAGGAAAGTTGCTCACTGGGAAGAGACAACACCATCGACCGGACTTGGAGTCGGTGCACGTGTGACTCTTCCATCTGAACAGTTCACGATATTGCGATATCAGGATACAAATATTTCCCTATTCTAATATTTGTAACCTAACCTAACCTATCCTAATCCATCCTAATCTAATCCAAGCTAATCTAATCTTATTTAACCTAACCAAACCAAACCTTCCCTACACTACCATACCCTACTCTAACTTATCCTAACCCAACCTAACCCAGCCGAAAAGATCATTGAAATTGCAGTGTTTTTGTGTGGTGTTATGAGTGTTGTGGTGGTGGTGGTGTGTGGCGTTGGTTGGTTGTCCTCGCCGTCTGCTTCATTTCATATACCGGATCATCTCAGCTTAGCCATCAAGTCCAATTTGTTTGGCTCCAATTTGACAGATTTTTGGTCTGTAAGGGACTCGTCACGCTGAGGTCGGAACAGGCCATATTCTGATGCATGTTGGTTCGATCCGGTAGGCCGGAGTAAATGTTGGATAAGAACACTTCGTTCCATAAGGCCACATTCTTGGTATAGCATTTCTCACGGTCACCTGCATCTTACCTGACTCTTATTACATGTTTGTGCATTTATTTTTAACACTTTTAATCAGATGGCGCATATATTTTGTCATTGCTCTCTGCTGACGATTTAATGCAATTTGTAGAAATTTTTCGAAGAGGAAGGTTAAATATAGCCTTCTTTAATACTTTCAGTACGAGAGATTATTGTTAAGTGTAATTGGAGGTAAGAACGAAGAGGTTGATAATATGGTGGTATATAAGAGATGATAAGAAAAGCCCTTGACTCCTACCCTGAGTTTGGATAAAGAAAGCATGGAGTCAGTTCAACACCTCTGACCTTAAGGAAAGTAATTTCGCAAGACAAGGCGCGTGATCTTCCAAAAACAAATTTCGAGAAAAGAAAGATACCTAGGATGCCGAGGGAAGATGAAGGTCTGAGCTTTTTGGTGTAAAGGTTGGTGGGTAATTGTAATGAACATGTACACACAGCCAAAGAATATATCATGCAGGAACGGTCAGGTGATGCCCTCAATGATCAGTAAAGCTCGTGATGTCCCAGGTGGATTAATCTGTTGTCATCTGAATCTGAATATAACAATACTGACTACCAAATGTCAAGCAAGCAATGTATGACATCGTAATGAAAGCTGGGATACCAGCACTGGACAGACTCACCGCGCAATTTGCAATAGCCATCGTCTGTGATTTCAGGCTGTTTCACGCAAAATACACACTGATGTTTTGATCGCGTGTGAGACAAACAACACACCAATAAAGTCATTTTCTTTTAGTCAGCCGTGAACGTGTTAAAACTACGATTAAGGCAGTTACTTATCGACACGACATATTAAAGTTTGCAGTGCATCGAGTCTACCGTACTGCTGGGTGATTTATTTTGTTGTTTCTACTACTCTGTTGAAGAATGGAGATTTTGCTTCACTCGTCTGAAGCGTCTACAGTCAGTTTTATAGCTTTTACTGCCATTGCCTCTAATATACTGCCATTGCCTCTAATATACATTATCCTCCCTACTCCCTCACCTTTGCCTAATGTCTCATATCCTTCCATTCCTCCTCTACTCTTCACTTTCCCCCCTCCCCTACATTTCTTTTCCTTTCTCTTCCTCCCTCCCTTACTCTTTCCTTCCTCCCTCTCCCTTCCCTATACACCTATTTCCATTGCTCCCTCTCCCCCCCTTTCACCATGCCATCCTCCCTCTCCCACCTCTACTCTCCTCCCTTCCTTCTCATCCTTCCTCTATGCTCTCTCTCTTTTCCCTTCCAATACTCTCCCATTCCTCCTCCTCCCTCCTCTACCCTCTCCTACACCTTTATCTCATATTCTTCCCTTCCTTACCCTCCTCTCCAACCTCACCTTTTTCCTCCCTCTCCCTCACCGACATTTTCTTCCTTTCCTTCCCTAACTTTCCTCCTCTGCCCTATCCCTCTTGTACTCTTTCGCTTCCCTGCCCTCCCCCTCCCTCACCTACTTTTCCCCTTCCTTCTTTTCCCTCCTTTCCTTACATTTCCTTCCTTCCCCTCCCCATCTGTTCTTTCCTCCTCCCCACATCTCTCCCCTTCCCCGTGCTCTCTCCCCTTCCGTGTCTATCCTCTCCATATCCCTCCCCCACTGTCTAACTCCTTCCCTTTTCTTCTCTCCCTCCTCTTTCCTCTTCCCTCCCTCATCTACTCTTTCCTCTTCCCTCTCTACTTTCACACCCCCATATCTCCTCTTCCTCCTCTACCCTTTGACCCCACCCACCTCTCTCTTTCTCTCTCTCTCTCTCTGTCCTCTCCTTCCCCTACCCTTCCCCCTCTACTCTTTTCCTTCCGTTTCTCCCCTCCCTCCAATCCGTTTCTCCCCTCCCTCCCTCCCTTCAGTTTCTCCCCAGTCTCTCCTCCGTTTCTCCCTTGCCTCCCCTCCGTTTCTCCCTTGCCTCCCCTCCGTTTCTCCCTGCCTCCCCTCCGTTTCTCCCTAACTCCCCTCCGTTTCTCCCCTCCCTCCCCTTCGTTCCTCCCCTCTCTCCCCTCCGTTCCTCCCCTCTCTCCCCCTCCGTTCCTCCCCTCTCTCCCCTCCATTTCTCCCCCGCCTGCCCTCCTCTTCCCCTGCAACGTCTCCAGACACAGCAAACAAGGCCTCCCACGGCTCTTACCTTATCCTCTAAAACACTTCACACGGGGGAGAGGAGGCAAGGATTAGGCCAGAGAGAGAGAGAGAGAGAGAGTGAGAGAGAGAGAGGGGGGGAGGGAGGGAGCACAGTGAAGGAGAGAAAGAGGAAGATTGGAGGGAGAAATGGAGAAAGAAAGGCATGAGGAAAACGGAATATTGAAGGTAAAGAAGAAGAAGAGGAGACCGAGTGACAAGATGACTGAACAGAGAGAGAGAGAGAGAGAGAGAGAGAGTAGAACAACATGGAAAACTAGAAGGGAAGGAGGGAGAGGAAAAGGGACATTTGGAGGCAGACACCGTGAAAAAAGGTAAGAAAAGAGTAAGCCCGGAGAGGAAAAAGGAGAGGAGAAAAAGAGGAATATCGGGGGTCGAGAGGGAGAAAGAGAGAAAAAGAGGAATATTACAGAGAGAAAACAGGATTGAGGAAAGAGAAAGAGAAGGAGGAATGGAAGTAGGGATTAGGTGATGAGGGTGAGGGAGGGAAGAGGGAGACTGAGGGAAGAATGGAGGGACGGAGGGAAAGGGAAGGAGAAAGGGAGGAAGATAGGGAGAGGAAATGAGAGAGAGAGAGAGAGAGAGAGAGAGAGAGGTTGTGTATGTATTTACGAGTGTATGTGTGTGCGTGTTTTCTTTTATAGTGTCCGACTCTGGGCATAAGCTTCACAGCCTGCTCCCAAGCCCCAGTAGTCCTGCTACATTTCATACACCTCTACATGCCACCACTTCAGCGTTAACACCCGCCGTCCATATTGAATACATGCTAGGGCTGTCTCATACAGGACTGGTGTATTGGTATTAGCGGGGGTATTTTTACGACATGCCGGCGGGTCTTCTGGTAGATCAGTAAAGTCTGATTTTATGAAATTCAAATCCTTAAATTGTCCCCTCCCCCAGCGGGGATTTGAACCTGGGTCTGGCAGGACTGCAGGCCACCTCTCTACCGTGTGTGTGTGTGTGTGTGTGTGTGTGTGTGTGTGTGTGTGTGTGTGTGTTAGATTCAGTGTTCGGAACTAGTCAATGAACTTGGGAGGGTCATCACCTTTGACAATGGCGGCCCTCCGAGCGTTGGGTGTTGTAAGTCCCGTCAATAAGTGTTCGTGGAATCAGGCCGATGTGTAGCCATATACAGTCGATACTGAATGACAAAGCATTAAGCAAAAGTTCAAGACAAAGGTTTCTCGATATCACAGACATTATTAAAAACCTACTATGAACTGTATATGTTATTTTTAAATTCTCCCCTAGATCACCAGCTCTTAGGAAGCATATTTATAAAGTTTGTTGCAAATTAGACTTAGAAAATCATTAATGAAGACGGCATATTTCAAGCAATTTCATAAAACCACACTACAGACTGAAGCTGGGTGGCTGAAAATGATGTGATAAGTTTTAAGACACTATCACAAACTTGGCAACTTCAGTCATCTTCACAATTCACTTCATTCACTTTCTGAATTATTGTATAGGTTACGTAAACTAAATGTGCCTCTAAACAATAATGAACACATCTTATTTGAAAGGGTAATTATTATGACCCATGATAGGTTCTCCTGTGTGGTGTATTTTCACGATCTTCAATGTATTTGAGGGGTCAAACCCCCACCCCTCCCTCCCTGCATTTCAAACACTGGCTGGATCACTAACTGGTGTGTTCCGTTTGTACAGGCAGAGGTGTGATCCGGCAGCACCCGCAGCAGCAACACAGCAGGAACCACGGCCGGCTGTACCCCTCCCGACACAGCCGACCACCAACCACATTCCAGCAGTTTTTAAGAGGTAGGCAAGTTAGCTACTTGTATACTGCATTTATAACATTCCAGTTGGGCACTTTAATACTCTATGGGGATCTTATAATATTCCAGCAGGTTTTTAAGATGTGATAGTTATTTTCCTTTGATTGTTTTTTTTAATATACCAGTTGTTTTAAGAGGACGGCAGTTTACATATTTTTTTGCTGCTTTAATGATATTGTTTCAGTTTTTAAGAGGTGAGGCTTTATTAGCATTTATACTGATTTTATAACATTCTAGCATTTTAAGAGGTGGGCTTTATTACTCTTTGTACTGATGTAATACTATTCTTGCAGTTTTATGAGGTGGGAATTTACTTACCTTAATGCCGGTAGTCCTTTTTAACATCCGGCAGTTTTGAAGAGGTGGGGGGGTATTCTTCTTCATGCAGTTGTTATAGGATTCTAGCAGTTGTTAAGAGTTAGGCATTGATAGTACTTTACAGCATTTTAGCAGTTTTTATGGGGTGGGATTGTAGTTACCTTTATGCTGCTTTTATAACTTTCTATTAGTTATTAAGAGGGGAATTTATTTAACGTTTTGTTTCTCTTGTAACATTGCATTTTTTTTTTTTTTTTAGAGAGAGATAGGGGTTTATTTAGTTTTACACTGCGCTTTATAACATTACAGCGTTTTCTAAGAGATAGGGATGTGCAACTGTGCATCTCTAATGATTTTATGACTGCAGAACTTTTTGTGAGGTGGGGCTTTACATAATTTTTCACTGTCATTCGCTCTGTCTCCGTACTCGTATAATCAGGGACAAAAGTTCGTCTAATATTTCCCCTCTTCTGGTTTTCACTTTCTTCCACTGGCTGACATTCGTAAACTGATAGATATTTGGGATGTTTCTCTTCCCCTATATGATTTTCTCTAATATGATACATCAAGATAAAGGTGATGGACACGTCTTAAATGTGAAGTATAATCAGTGAAAAACTAGGTCATCTGTTGTTCCTGAATGCACTGAAGAGGCCAACATTTCTTTTTCTATTATGCCAATCATCCAGACCATTTGTTTTGCCTCATCAAGAGCGTACGGGCTGGGGCATGACTACTCACTCCCGATAGTTAAGAAGATTAGAAGAGGGTGATCAGGCTCGCTTTCCCTTGAGTGGACTGATGTGAACACTGAAGCCCAGCCTTCCTTCCGATGTAAAGCTTTGTGGGCCCTATTTGGTAGGAGCACTTTAACTCACTAAACTACCAGGAGCCATTTGGTTCGTTGGTTACCACCCAACGTAGTGAACAGTTCTCGGGTTAAAGAAAACCATATGGCTTGTCACTCAGTGTAGAGTCACCTGAAGGTAGCACCACAACAAATGAGTGGATGGTGGACGCCCTCATATTGTCTTGAGAGCATATCGAAGGTTAAGGAGATGCTACTGAATTAAATTGTAATATTCAAGCGGCTTGGAAGACTTGTAATCTTGTTTCGTAAATTCGGAACCAACAACATGTAAAAGAATAATTGTCGCTGCTGTACCCATTAGCCAACGCTGCATCCCTCAGGTTATCTCCATCTCTACTCAGTAACGACCCCCCCCCCTCATCCCGCAACACGCACCACCCTCCATCGCACAGTCTCTCCCTTTATATTCCTGCATTGATCTTAGTCTCCCCTTCTCACTTCTTCCAACCTCTTTCTCTCTCTCTCTCTCTCTCTCTGTTTTGCCTGACAAGCATTTCCTCTCTTTTCTTTCATCATCGTCATATACCCCACTGTTTTTTCAACCAGTACACCTTCGTCCATCCCCCACCTCCGTATTTAGCTACTCTTTCATTTGTTACTCCTTTTCTACTTCATATGTGTCCCTTTGTTCCTTAACTTGGCATCGCATAGTGAATTCATAACACAATTGTATATTACAGAGAACAAATGAAAACTAGCCAGCGAATTTTTTAGGCTGCCTATTAAGAGGCTGGATAAGACTGTGAGAGGTAGAGTATGACGAGGATAGCCAAACCGAATTCTTTCCCAGGCCTTGACCCTACAGTAAACAAACTTGCAAAGGACTTCCAACGTGGCGCTAGTGTTATGCTTACGTCATCCGTCCAGATAACTGTAAACACTGATAACCCTTGTGAATGTCTAAGCTGAATATTATCTCCTTGAGTCCGATGATGTCCTCTCCTGTTTCATTCTAGCTCTGTACAGACGAATTCAGTCAGCGTAGGAAAAACCTTTTGTATCGATGGGGTGATTGAGACATATCTAATGCTTCGAGACCAAAAAATCCTCTCTTGAACTGAATAAAACCGTCTGGTAGCAGCAAAAATTAACCTAAAGTACATTATCAGAGTGAATGGTAAATAGAACACGCATGCAGTGTATATCAGCCAAAGAAACGATGAGAGTTAATGAGTTAACAGTGTTTGTTGGGTAAGTAGGTGGTGGACCCGTATTTACAGTGCTACGTCGGAAATTGTTTACACTTTGCTGTAGTGAAAACTTACCCCGCCCCTCTCATTATTTCCCCCAGCTGGAGGCATTGACAAATATCGCCTTGCATTAAAAAAAAAAATGTCACTGATTTATTTTTCAAAAGGAAGAATGAAGGATAAAACTTTTGTTCTATCGTGATGTATACAGATTTATAAAGGAAACCGTATTATGGCATGAAATTGACTTCCTCCAAGTGCGTTCCATGTGACCTGAATGATTAAAATTTTGTAATTTACTTGAACCAAATAACTCCTGAATCTTCACTAACCATTTCATATAATAAATAAGATGATATGCTTATTATTAAATCGTAAACGTACAAATCTGAGAATTACATACCGTGCGCCGAAACACTTCCACAGACTTTTTTTTTTTTTCTTTCTTTCTTTTTTTTACAGTGTCGCTCTATATAACGCTGACATGTGGTGTATTTGGTAGGAACTTGACTCAGTTGAAGAAGAAAGGCTATGGTGTGTCTGAGGTCGCGTTCACACGTACCCTCGAATATGTGTTGACAACACGGTTGGCAACATGTTTGAGTACATGTATGCATCAGTATCTGGACAGATGTATGCAAACATGTTTCACTGCAGCTTCGAACACTGGCAGCAGAGGCGATGGGATATGAGTGTCCATGCCAGGCAACTGCGACTTCATCATTATGTTGGCTTGGACGCTGTTGTTCCCAACATGTTTGCAGCGTGTTCATTATTGTGTTGCATACATGTTGCCAGCACTTGTTTGAGCACACGTGTGGACGAGCCCTCAGGCTGCTTTTGTGTGTTCTAGTATGAATATAAATGGATCAGATGTGAATTATTCATCAAGTGTTACATCAAAACTGTAGATGAAAGACATTGTGATAAACTAAGTCGATTTAGTCACTTTAGACGATTTTACGTACTTCACTCTGATAGATGATTTAAATAACCTTCCTCTGTACTCTTTTTGTTTTAGTTTTCCAATGTTTGCATATCATACTGGAGTTTAGTAATTGGAACTGAACAAAGTTTTATGTGTAAGGAAAAACTAGAGAACAAGGTGCCGTTGAAATGACTGTTTCTGACCTGAATTCAGAATGACATTTCTATATATCTATGAACCCTGAGAAAATTGTGTCAGTTTTATTTTCTGTTTTATCACGCTGGTATCTTTGTTGGAAGTCGAGCTGAATATTAATACACAAAACAGTTTCATACTCATATTTATACTCGCGTGTGACAATATATATATATATATATATATATATATATATATATATATATATATATATATATATATATATATATATATATATAACCAGTAAGTTCCCTTCCCATTGTTTAAAGCCAATAAATAGTTTATCAAGTTATTTTAAAGTCGAGTTTTTATTTCTTTCGCATCATACTCCTACTTTGCAATACCTCTTATCTTACCTGTTAACCTCAACGCATCAAGACAATGATTCATAAAGACTCTTACCAAATGCTGGCGAAAATTTATTCTATATACAGCAGTGTAGTAGCTAGTTGATTCATAAGTGATGTTGTTTAGAAGTAATTTTCACATTAACATGAACAGCTGTTTGGTCGTGAAGTATATGAGTGAAGATAAAAACATAAAAATATTATATAAGCAATTACAGCAGTGTCTATGAATACAGCCCCTGATACTTCCTTTCATTCGTCTGTTTGTTGACTCTCAGTATTCTGTCTTTCTTCAGAAGTTCCATAATTTTTCCCACTTGGTAATTATTATGTACGAGTATTTCACACTAACATTCCCTGCCATTTATCTGATGTATGATCGTGTCCATGTTTTCTACTGATATATTGTCAGTCAACCCTTGGCAGTCCTTTAGCACTGTTAAGTAAGGTACATTTTAAAAGGACAACGTAGATTATCATTATGAATTAGAACTACGATTAATAATGTTTTTAGGAAAAATAAATAAGTAAATCCCAATGAGGGACATGTAACTTCAGCCTACAGCCTGGCAACAGAACCGAGTTCACTTGGCCTCCACACCCTCATTATACCATCCGCTGACTGCAAGATTAAACGAACCAGGTCACTGACTACAGAAAGACTAGCTGTCAGATTTCCTGATACTTGCCACATCTTTTGGGAAAAAGTAAGGTTCAGTCTCGAGAGCTCAGTATGTGACATGGTTGTCCAAATAATTTTTCTGGTGTTTCTTTTCGTCGTTGGGAAGGCATTGACACATTACATTTTTATTCTCGTGATTCAGATCGTCAGTTAGGTGGCCTACGGAGACAGATTTTCAAAACTGAAAAGATCGTACCACTGATGTTACTTTACGAATAAAGATGGTACTGGATCTAAATCATTGTTATAAGTGGCAGATGACGGGATAACAACAACTACGGATGCACATATTGCATATACTGTATATATTTCTTTCAACCGTAATACATATCAGGTAATGGTAGACTCCACACAGTTTACTTAACCTGAAGCATCGGAAGGCATCAGATCTAATGCAGATCTAACTCGACTAACTCTGCACTCCTCACTTGAGTATTCTATCATAGTTAACCCCTTGACTATCATGACGTATTTTGTATGTTATTCTTATAACCTACAGTATGTTTATAGTCAGTTTACAGTAGACCTCTCCTACTGAAGGGGTTCATGAAGGCTGTATCTAAACCCCAGCTGGAAAAAATGTCTCCAAAGCTAAAGAATATCGTGTGAAGATAGCAAGAATCAAGTAAAACAAATGTAATGTTGGAGAAGGAATAAATGTCAGGCAATTTCATCTCCCATTAAAAGGTTTATCATCCGTTTTATAATATGGGGTTTAAAATATGAACCATTCTGAATCGTACTCTGAAGTGCTACATAGATTGACCCACACATACAGAAAGAAAATAAAAGAATATGGACGAACACAGAAATATACTCGCTTCACGTTAACTTGGCCTAAAATGTCATCTCTCCCTCATGAATACCGAGTTGCAACAAGAGAATAACAAGAGAATATGGTGATAGTCACGAAGCTGAGTTACGGAACAGATGTATAGCGGTAGTATTGTCATACTCTGCCACTGTGCTAGGGGAAATAAGTTACAGATCTTGGCCAAACAAAGGTAAACGAACTATTCTCGCCGTTGTTTGCCGTAAGCAATCTCATTTCACACTTAACAACACAGACAACTCCCTTTTATTTATCTTTTTCTGTCACTGTCATTCGTCTTTAACACACACACACACACACACACACACACACACGAATTCAAATAAATGTATTATAAACAGCAATAGAAGAAGGGATAGTATGAGCTGGACTCAATCCTTAAAATACAGTTGGTTGGCAACGAGAAAGTACTTTGAACGGGGTCTTATTCGTTCGCGTGAGGAATATAACTCTCGTGTGTGTATGTGTGTGTGTATGGGGGGGGCGCCACATACAGCTCTTCTAAACGAGGTGGAGTCAAAGAGTTATAGCTTTATCAATCTTCTCTCCTGTTACTGACTCCCACCATCATCTCTCACTTAGATGCAGTGTCGCAACCCTGTTCATCTACTCTCGCTGTTCCAATGGTCTTTGCTCGTGTGAACTATCAGCTTTGTTTACATCCCTCCCCCATTACGGCGGAGGTGCAGATCCGTCTAGCAACGCACTCTCACCCCTTTTCTGTCCAGCACACTGATGTAAGACTTAACCGACATTCTCGGTCAATCATGCATGTAACTGGTCGACTCTGAAACTGTCTCACTACTTATGTAATCTCCTTTGCCTCTGACCTCTAGTCTTTTAAAAGCAATGTGTCTAAGCATTTTAAATGAACGGATCTTGATTTGGGTTGTTTGTCCATTGCTTTCTTGGAAGTGACAAGTTTTTGCAGACTTCCTGCCTTCTTATAAGAACACACACACACACACACACACACACACACACACACACACACACACACACGTTTTGTTGAGGTGAGGCAACTCAATGTCTGGTGAAGCCTTGTCGCTGTGATGAAAGGAAGTAAAAAGAGAGGATGGAAACGGAAAACAAAAGTGAAAGAATGAATCATAAACTGGAAACACGGAGGGAGAAAAGGACAGGCAGAGAGAGTGTTGGTAAAGGGGAGTGCATGTAGATGGGGAGTTGGTAGTGGGAGTTTTGGTAGAGGGGGTGTTGGTAGTGGGAGTGTTGGTACTGGGGGTGTTGGTAAATGGTGTGTTGGTAGTGGGAGTGTTGATAGAGGGGGTGTTGGTGGTGAGAGTGTTTGTAGAGGGGGTGTTGGTAGTGGGAGTGTTGGTACTGGGGGTGTTGGTAGATGGTGTGTTGGTAGTGAGAGTGTTTGTAGAGGGGGTGTTGGTAATGGGAGTGTTGGTACTGGGGGTGTTGCTAGAGTTGGGTGTTGGAAGAGGGGATGATAAACGGGGGTCTAGGCAGAGGGGGTGTTGGTAGAAGGGTGTTGGTAGTTGGGTGTAGTTACAGGGGGTGTTGGTGCAGAGGGTGTAGGTAAGGGGGGGTGTTGGTAGAGGGGTGTTGGCAAAGGGAGTGTTGGTAGAGGGAGTGTAGGCAGAGAGAGTGTAGGTAGAAGGGGGTATAAGTTAGGATAGGGTGTAAGCAGTGGAGGTGTTAGCTGATATGTATTGGCTAACAGTTGGTATTGCTGTATAGAGGGTGTAGACAGACGGGGTGTAGGTAGAGGGAGGGTCGGCAGGCAGGATGAAAGCAAAAGGGAGTGCAAGTGATAAAGGTGCAGGTAAAGAGGACGGAAGCAAAACAGGTATAGGCAAGAAGAAAAAAAAAAGCGTAGGGAGGAAAAAATGCACCACCTTGCTCACACCCACACCTCCCGCCCCAGCCACTCAATCCCCAGGGCTACATAAACAGTCGCTCACACAGAACCAGAACGGACAAAGGAACTCCCGCTCACACCCCGCCATATAAAAGCAAACAGCCTCCCTCCTCACTGGCACCAGAAATAGAGATGAGATTCACAAAATAACTTGCTGTAAAATTTCGTCTCTCTCGCTCGAAGTACCTAGAGTTCACTTCTCGGTCCGGCTAGACTGGTGGACACGGTTTGTTTTCCCTGCCGTCCCTCTTCACCCAGCTGTACTATACTGTATATTTGGGAACCTGGATGTAAAAAGGATTAATGAGAGGGTGTATGTATAGGGGGTGTTGGTAGAAGGGGTTTATGTAGTGGGGGCGTCGGTTGAGGATGTATGTACTGGGGGTGTTGCCTAGGGAGTGTTGGTACTGGCAGAGGGAGTGTTGATAAAGGGAGTGCTGGTTGAGGAAGTGTTGGTACTGGGGTGTTGGTAGAGTAGACGTTCGTAGAGAGGGTGTTGGTAGAGGGGGTGTTGGTATAATGTTATTCGGGTGATAGAGCAAGACTGAAGCAAAGCGAAAACAGGTAGTCTGCCTGGCCCTGGATGCCCCTCCCGTACTCAGCAGGCATCTAATATGAACCTTCTTTCTTTCGCAGCTAAGATTTGTTTTTGCAGAATAAACGAGAGACGTAAGAAGGTTCTGTCCTCTCATTTCCTCGCCATTCCAGCAAAAAATGTTGCTGTAATAGGGAAACCATCGTGTCAGCACCAAAGGACCGTATTTTCGTCAACTTAGGGCAGACTTTTCGTATTTTAGGGGTTAGTTACCGATTGCAAGAACCCCTTCACTAACGCAGAGTAGGCGGTTCTCCTTAGCTAAATAAAATCATCAACAAATAACCTGAATAAACATAGAAATAAAAAAATACGCCATTGAACTGAAGGGGCTAATCTCTTGCTATAGCTAAGCATTCAAGTTGGAGAGATGAGAATTTTTGGCAAAGTTAGAGTGGAGAGTGAGTGACCAGTGAGCCTGTTGTTTGATTGGTGCGTGTGTGTGCGGGGGGAGGGAGTGATGTGTGTGTGTGTGTGTGTGTGTGTGTGTGTGTGTGTGTGTGTGTGTGTGTGTGTGTGTGTGTGTGTGTGTGCCGGGGGAGTACAGGGGTGGAATGATGTTAAGGACACGCAGCTGCCCTACTACTGATTTCTACACACATTAATAAAACTCTGAGGGCTAACATATGGAAGTGTTGCAGTGTTAGATATCTGTATGAAGTTTTTGAGGATGATTTTCAGGTCTTACCCCATCTCAGCGCCACAGAGGAATGGAGGTGAGAGGTGTGGAGATGAGAAGCGTGGAGATGAGAAATGTGGAGCAAGAGAAGCGTGGAGATGAACGAAGTATGCAGATAAGAACTGTACAGATGAGAGAAGTGTGGAGATGATTGGAAATGAGAAGTGTGATGAGAGAAGAGTGTCCTAAAACCACCATCTCCCTGACCGCCACCACCACCGCCGCCGCCGCCGCCGCCATTGCATCCCGCACTCACGTCGAGGAAAAAGTTGATGTTTCTCTTTCCTCCTGTACTTTTCCTTCGTGGTACAAACTCCACTTTTACTGATACTGCATAGAAAGGCCTGGATTTTTTTCCGCCTGAAAATGGAAACTTGAAATAGCACGAGATTTATACGCCTGTTTTACCGTATCTGGTTTTATTTTTTTCAGTGCCATTTCTTTTTTCGGTGCCCTTTTTCTTTATTTATTTTTACTACTTTTTTCTTCAACCCGATGATCTGTTTCAATATTTCATCTTGTTTTCTCCAGATGATTTTATTCTCTAAGAACAGAGTGAGATGCAGGAGTTAGATATACTTCATTGACCCCTTCCCTACAAGACTTCTCCTCTAAGACTGATAACACTGAAAATACGTCACCATATTTTAAGTGACTGAATAATTGCTTTTACATTTGCTATTGTCATTATTACAATAAGACTTCAGTAATCACAGGAAACCCTCTCTCGTTCGTTTCGTTTTGTTTCGTTTATAAAGGGTCCAACGTGCTTGCACGCGTCGGCCTTGGTCACCCAGTGGCGGCTGTCCGTGCTGCCCGATCTCTGGCAGCCTCCATAGTCAGTCCTTTTCCTTGGGGTTACACCTGGTGACCTCATCCCAGGTCTTTTTCGGTCTGCATCTCCCAGCTCTATCCCCAACGTTAACACTTCTCGTTTTCTGTACCCAGTTGTCATTCACCATTCTTTCCACATGCCCAAACCATTTCAAACTTTCCCTCCTCATCACGACACCGATACACTCCAGCCCCATCCTTCCTCTGAACTCTTCCATCGTAAACCTAGCCCCACCCCCCCTCCTCCAGGCCTCGCATTCATAGATGCAGTGAACATCTACCTAATCACTGTCATTTCTGTACGCTTGGGCCAGCGAATATCCTCTTCCTTTACTGCCCAAGTCTCACTACCGTACAGCATTACATTCCTAACACATGCCGCATACGAAGATCCCGTAGCATGGAGGGAGAGCCCTCTCAATGCCAGGAGAGGCAACAGCTCCCTGAACTTTTTCCAACCACTCCTCACTCTAGCCACAGAGCAAGCTCCAGCCACACCTGCAGCACATAATATGTCTCTCAAGTAACAAAACTCTTCCACACACTTGAGAGACTCACCGGCAAGATCAGTCCATTCACGCCTGACAGTCTCCACCTGCTCTTCCCGACACACAGCATACATGAAATCAGCATTATCTCACAGTCTACCTCTAATACCACTCCATCTCTCATGCACCCACTTATCACAAACACTGCACAAGAATACTTCTTACGCCCATCGGGCAAATTGCACATGGCCACTCTCCCTCTTCTTTGACAGTACCGCCACCAACCCCAAAGACCATCACCTTTGTTTTATCTGCATTTACACTCAAACCCTTGTGTCCAGTACCATCTCTCCACTTCCTAAATCTTTCCTTCGTCTCCCTTTCTTTCACTGCAATCAACACCAGATCATCAGCATACTCCCACGGGAGTCCATTTCTGAAGTCACGTGAGACAGCTTCAAGGACCATGACAAACAATAAAGGGCTCAAGACTGACCCCTGATGCACACCAACATTCACGGAAGATTCATCAATCAAATCCTCATTCACTCTCACCTAGGCGCGAACACTGACATACATAGCCACAACCACTCTAACCAGCCACTCCTCGATCCAAGGCTTTCTCATTGCCCACGTCACCATCTCCCTAGGGCCTCAGCTGGGTGTGGTCCAGAAAGTGTTTAACTCGAAGGGTAAGCTGGGGGTAATAACTCACATAATACCACTCAGAGGTAAACGACTGTTCATTCTTGTCATAAAATGTCTGAGATAAGCATCCTAGCTGTAGACTCCTAGCCTCATTGTGGGACGATGAAGGTGTAACGCCATCCACTGTCTCTTCGTATAATCCACCTCCGACTGCTCTCCCTGTCCCACAACCTGTCATCATCATCATCATCATCATCATCATCATCATCTTCCCCGTCACCTGTGTCAGCTTCTTTACTCACCCTATTACCTCTTTCATTTCTCTGCCACTAGTCCTTCAGTGAGCCGTATTCTCCTTGGCTATGGAAATTTCATAACAGTCTCTTTGCAGTGACTTATTTTGCTTATTACAGCTTTATATCCTAATGTATGTTATTGATGTAAACACTGTCAGTATCAGAAAAAAATGTACATAGCATACAGGAAAATATCAGGATGTAGTGTGCAAAATAAGTCGATGTGGAGGATTCGTTACGAAGGGTCACATACCAGCAACAACACTGCTCAGGGTAGTATTGTAGGTGGCATAGGAAGCTTCGTAGCATCTCTTCCTCGGCAGTTTATTTTGAGTATTATATTTTAGCATTCTCTTTCATGCTATGGCTATCGTTTTTATATCGATATAGTTTGCATCAGTAACATCAGGGAAGCTGCTGAGGTGTAAGGGAAAATCGCTAAAGGAGGTTGTGAAATCTCCAGAGTCTGTAGCTCTCCTCACTAGTACCCTTCCTTCCCGAATGTTTGTATTTCTCCTCATCATTACCCTCTCCTCCCCCAGTGTCTGTATCCTTCCCCACCACCATCACCACCCGCCCCAAATATCTCTATCTCTCCCCAATACCACCTTCCCTTTCCCTGACGTCTCTGTCTCTCCCCACCACCACCCTCCCTCAAAATCTCTATCCCTCCCCACCTCAACCCTCCTTCACATTTATGTCTCCCTCCGCAGCCCTTCCCTCCCCCAGTGTTGGCATCCTTCCCCACCACCACACTCCCCTCCCCCACTCCCCTACGTTACTGGTCGCCATAGACACCAACCCCTCTCTCCTACAATAACAAGGAGACGCGATAGAGAAGATAATTCCGCCCGAGTAGAAATATCAGAGGGCTCCCAGAGGATTCGGTGCAAGGGGAGGAACAGATGACATTGTTTTGCTCGTATTTTGACAAGCATACCTAGAGCCCCTTGTTATAGTCTAATTGTTTTAACCCCATCACTGGTAGGGCGTTTTTTATTATTCAGGCGAGCGAAGATAGCGAGAAGAGAGCGAAACAAGCGAGAACACTAACAGACATCTAGTAAGGTTGTCGAGCACGGTTACCCAAACTCATTTATCTTGGCAGCTCCACGCAATCGTTGGAAAACTTACGGTAAAACAATAGGTGTTACTTAAGCGACTTGTCTTAAAATTCCCCATCCTATGCTGGAACAGACCCAAAAAGCGCCAAATTGAGCTCCAAAATGTTTATCTAAGAAACTATTACAGGGACGTCAAACCTACGCACATCGGTGGAAACGTTGTGGAAAAGTAATTGCTGTTTCTTCAGTGACTTTTTTTCAGAATTCTCCACCATATCACTAATAATAACAATGATAATAATAACAATAATAATAATAATAATAATAATAGCTCAAATAATAACAATGATAATAATAACAATAATAATAATAATAATAATAATAGCTCAAATAATAATAATAATAATAATAATAATAACAATTAATAATAATAATAATAATATGATGATGATGATGATGACGATGATGATGAAAAAGAAAATGAAGAAAAAAAAAGTAGCAACAGAATCGATATATCTTGGAAATAATTAAAGCTACAATGGACTTACGCACATCCTTCGAAAGCTAAAATAACATAACGAAGTTTTCTCTTTCGAATACGATCCATACTGTCAAGTGTGGATTCTTGTAACTTTATAAGTTGGCTACGGAATAGATTATTTCATGCAGTTTAGGGAAGGCCTCTTGTAGTGCAAGGGTTAACGAAGTCTTTATCTGACCAAGGTCGAAATCTCTTGTAAGTACTGTTGTCTGGTATAAGCAAGAATAAAACATGTACCGTAATAGACATCAGACAGAAATTGTTAGGTATCATATAACTAGCCTACCGGCTACCTGGCACTAGATGGCTCAGCGGTGTTAATGCATGTATTATCTTTCGCTCGAACTCTAAACAAACACTTCCGATCTTTTTTCCGCCCGTACATTATTACAATGGACATAAGTGATGGCAATCCTCAGGAAAAGCATTGGATAAGAGGAAAGTTTCTCAGCACTTGCACCCAAAACTGTGTAAAATATACGAAAAAGCCTACTGGTGAAGTGAGCAAAGCCTGCTACTGGATAACAGTACATCAGTGGTCGAAGCTTCTCGCGATTTCGAAAAGTAAATAAATCGAAGCTTGTTTGTGGCAGTTCATGGCATCTTGTATAAATAGGTGTTGTTAGGGGAGGGGAAGGTCGATAGGCAAAAAAAAAAAAAAAAAAAAAAAAAAAAAAAGGGGGAAGGAGGCATCAACTGTGCATTGTTAAGCACAGCCAGCTCGCAGGTGGAGTGTGTGTGTGTGTGTATATATATATATATATATATATATATATATATATATATATATATATATATATATATATATATATATATGTAATATACAGTATATGCCGGGCGCAAAGACTCTTCAAGCGTTTCCTTCCTGAGAATACAACTGAGGACCTGGATGTAAATTCGATGTTTCATGTCATACTCAGGAGGAAGACTGGGACTTCAAAAACTGACTGCTGTATAAATGACCCTCATGTAGTCGATAGGTATTAATCTAAACCAGTTTATCGTTTTAACGGTAGAATATTGTCACAAAAACGAAACCTAGTGACGAACGAAGCGAACCCTGGCTTACCGAAGCTGGCAGTTGGACGATATTTTAAAGATCGCGTGAAGAACTGAATATTTTGTGTTATCATATATACCCACAGGCGGATCTAGACGGCTATTCTGGGGGGGGGGACGCAAGAAAGAGGCTCCCGCTAGTAGCCAGCTTATTTAAATTTTCACTACTTATTACGTATATATCTAATTCTTATGAGTAACTTTTGGAAGGTTAGGCTAGACATACTTTTTTTTTTTTTTTTTTTTTTTAAAATGTGTCCGACTCTGGGCAAAGGCTTCAGGGCCTATATCTCGGGGGCAGTAGCCTATCCCAAGGCCCAGTAGTCCTCCTACACCTCCACATGTCACCACTTCGGCGCTAACACCCACCGTCCATATTGAATACATGCTAGGGCTGTCTCATACAGGACTGGTGTATTGGTATTAACGGGGGTATTTTTACGACATGTCGGCGGGTCATCTGGTAGATCAGGAAAGTCTGCTTCTATGAAATTCAAATCCTTAAACTGTTCCCTGCCCCAGCCGGGATTCGAACCTGGGTCCATCAGGACTGCAGGCCGCCTCTCTACCGATTCAGCCACCGCCTCCCCCATATTCTATATTCTATAGGAACGCGTTCACTAACGTCCCCATTTCCACACACACACAAACACATGTTTTAAAAGATACTTTTTGTGTGCGGCATCTATATGTCTGGGTGTGGGTGAGGTGCCGGACGCTTCTTCTTGCCTAAGGCCTTAGGAGTTGAAAGGAACAAGAGGCGCAGCAAACAACTGGAAGGAATTACAGAGGGGCGCCAACATACCTCCTGGGGGTGGGGGCATGGCCCCAGTGGCCCCCCCTAAATCCGCCAGTGTATACCACACGGGCGTGTGTGTGTGTGTGTGTGTGTGTGTGTGTGTGTGTGTGTGTGTGTGTGCGTGTGGTAGTAGTAGTAGTAGTAGTAATATTAGCAGCAACAGTAGTGGTAGTAATAATAGTAGCTGTAGGACAGGGAATGTTGAATCATATATACCCTCTGGGAAGTTTTGGGAATGACCTAAAAAAAATAAAAAACTAGAAAGTACTCAGAGATTGCATACCTCCTCCAATGCCATTGCCATTAAAAACTTATCATGCGCGACAGGGCTAAAAATTGAATCCGGATCCGGATCCGTGGAGATGTTGTGTGGAATACATAGGATCCGGATCCGCCTCCAAATTTAATCAGTTGTTCCTTGACCCATGGTAAACTCTTCCACAAAATTTTATTGAAATTCATCAAGATTTTTTGGAGATATTGTGAGAAATACATAGAATCCGGATACGGATCCGCCCCACAATTTAATCATATCTTTCTTGGCCCATGGCCCACCCTTCCACAACATTTCATTGAAATTCATTGAGAAATTTTGGAGATACCGAGCGGACAAACAAACAAACAGGTGAATACATAACCTCCTCCAACTTCGTTGGCGGAGGTAATAACAAGTGTGAAACCCCTGTTCTGTATCATCAGTCGCTATAATCCCCCCCACCAGTAGCCTACGTAATACTGCTCTTCATTTCAATCAACCATCACTACCACCACCATTGCCATCACCACAATTATCATTACCTCCACCACCATTACGAACAACGCCATTACCACACCATCACCATTGTCTTCAGCACCACCATCGCCATTATATTCACCACCACCATCATTATTATCATTACCACCACCGTCACTATTATCATTGCCACCACCCCACCTTCACCTCCGTCACCATCACCACCATAACCATTGTACTCACAGCCACCATAACCATTGTATTCACAGCCACCATAACCATTGTATTCACAGCCACCATAACCATTGTATTCACAGCCACCATAACCATTGTATTCACAGCCACCATAACCATTGTATTCACAGTCACCATAACCGTTACCATCACCACCATTACCATTACCCCGCCATCATCACTACTATCATCATTACAAGGACTACCATCATTATCACTCCACCACCATCATCACCACTACCACCATCACTGCTCTATAGCCATTATATCATCATCATTACCATAATTCTGTCACAATTACCATCACCCCAGATAGTAGTATCACTGCATCATCAATATCATCATCATCATCATCATATGTAGCAGCACCAGCAGTAACATGACAACAACCATTACCATCATTCCGCTGTCATCATTATCATCATTATCACCACAACCACATTGACGACTCCATCATCACCATTACTATCATCACAACCATAGCCACTGTTAACCGTCACCCAATCCTCATCCTCATCACCGCCTTCACTCCACCGCCATCACCACAGCTGTGCCTATCCCACCATTACCACCCCCATCATCATCATCACCGCCACTCCACTGTCATCATCACTATCATCACCACCATTACCATCTCCATCAACCATCACTGTCGCACAACTACAATCCACACTACTATCACAACCATCACCAAAATTACACCACTAAAGTCGCGACGCGTGACTCTGAGGTTGTTATTATCGTGCCCTGGCAACCTACCGTTCGAAAGTGCTTCTGATTTCGTGTATAATATGAAATGCATGTGATTCGTGTATAGTATGTCCGTGTATAATAATATTCGTGTATAATATATTCGTGCATAATAATATGATTCGTGTATAATATGATACGCAATCGGACGCACGTCTGAATGGTAGGTTGCCAGGGTACGATAATGACAACCTCAGAGTCGTGCGCCGCGACTATAGTCACCCTACCATCAACACCACGATTGTCACACCACTCAACTCCACCACCTCCATTAATTTCACACCACTACATTCCACCCAACTATCACCACTTCCTCTAATTTCACATCACTAGTCACCCTACCCTCACCCCCACTGTCCACACCTGCACCATCACCGCCCCCGTCATCAGCACAGCCCCTCACCCTTCCCATCACTTCATATCCCCCACGACAAAGCTTGACAAAGGGAGTGGGTGGCATTGTTGGCTGGGATGAATATTGCCTCCTCCCCCGCGCCGCTATTAAAACCCAAGATTGACACCTCGGGGCATTGTGCGGGCTGGAGTAAGTCTGCCACGCTGACAAGCCTCACATCCTAATTGTGTGTGGCCGGACGCTGCAACATAATGCCGCCTAAACTCGCATAAACAGGTAGACTGGCCAGTACGTGCTGAGAACAAGAAGGCGGACAGGTATCTTAGAGTATTAAGTTCATGGCAGGATATGAACGGCTGGGGCATTCTATACACTTCGCTAAAATTTACTATACTCTGTGTCCATTTATCTGTTAGCCAGTTCTTTTTGTGCTCCATTGCCTTGGGAGTAATGCCATGACTAGAGTTCTCAATCCAGATGTAAGTAACCAGTCACTTCTCCATGAGCAGCATTATATGAAAATAAACCCCAGTCCTCTTCACTGGGTCACATCCATTACGAACCACACCTGCTTGGAAGTCTTTAACCCACTAACCTACCAGACATTCACTTATTATAATTACCACCCATCGGGGTAACTGACTTCCTGGGTTACAAGAAACCATTTGCCTTGTCTTTGGTGTAGACTCACCTGAAGGCAGCACTACAGCGAGTAAGTGGATGGTAGCTATTCCCATCTACCATCAAAATGTATAAATAAATTAATAAATTCGTATTAGCAAATAAGCCCGTCCCCGGCTACATCCCTAAGAATCAACCCCTCACCCACTCCGATGAAGTTGTTCCTCCATGGACCTATTTTCCCCCGTGGATCTATTTTACCCATTGACATTTCCCTCCATGGACCTATTTTCCCCCGTGGATCTATTTTACCCATTGATGTATTCCCTCCATGGACCTATTTACCCCCATGGATCTATTTTACCCATGGACGTATTCCCTCCATGGACCTATTTACCCCAGAGACCTGTTCCCCACGGACCTGTTTTCTCCACATGAGGAGATACCTATCCCCCATGAGACCTACGAGTATATTCTCCCACGGAACTGTTTTACCCAGTGGACCTATTTTACTCAATGGACCAATTTTCCCACTTGGATCTGTTTCCTTCACTGATCTGTTTTCCCTACACTGTACAAGGTGGACTTACTGTTCTCTCATCGGTCTATAGTCCTCACATAGGGGACTCCTATTTCTCACGAACCTATTTTGCCTTATGAGGGGGAAGTACCTGTTCTCCCATGGATCTGTTTCCCCTCACGAGGACTTACCTAATACCCATTCGCCTATTTTTCCCAACGGGAGGACTTACATACTCCTTCGATGAATCTATTTTTCCTCCATGGAAGGACTTGTCTGTTCCCTCTATGAGCTTATTTCCCTCATAGATCAGTTCCTTAGAGGACGTATTTTCCATCTACCCATCCACCCAGTGCGGTACGTCTCAGCAGCTGAAGGATGACTGGTCAAATTTACACATCAGGGCTCACCAGCTTTAATCTATAGATTTTCTAACTCGAGCCCATACAGTGACTAAAAAATTGTTCTGAGTGTGGCCTACTTTGTCTTGGTATGCGTCCACGCATGTGCTGGAACAAGTGCTGGCAATATGTAAACAATACAGTAAAGAACAAGCTACAAAATACTCTGAACAGCAGCGTCCACATGATGTTGGCAAAGTCAAGATGAAGTCTCAGCTGCCTCGTATGGACCCACTCATCGCATCACCTCTGCTGCCAGTAAATTCGATGCTGCACTGAAGCATGTTTGCCTACATCTGTCCAAATACTGCTGCATACATGTATCCAAACATGCTGCTGGCTTTGTTGTCAGCACATGTTCGAGGACACGTGTGAGCGCGCCCTTGGGGCATCATAACACGGAATGAATGGGCTGAGCATGACCACACAATCATAATACAAAAAGAACAAGGAACATTATATTATTGTTTAGAGAAGCATGTAGTGGGAATAGCGAGTAACGAGGTGAATAACTGCAACCTGACAGTGGTTCGTATTTTAGGTGGCATAGGAGCCTTCGTAGCGCCTCTTCCTTACCGATTTGTTGTGCATATTCCAGACTCATCATCCTGCTGCATGCAATTGTTAAATATCGACATAGTTGCATCAGAAACATACAAGAGGATCCCGACGTGTTAAGTGCAGCGTAAATCGTTAAGGAAGAGATGTGAAATCTCTCATGCCACTTACAATACAGCCTCGTGTTGCGTGGCTGAAGACGCTTATTTCCTGGCGATGTAACACCACCTCCAGCAGCTCCCCCTTCCACCCACCCTCCCTATCTAATTCTCGTTTTACATAATAACCTTGTCAGTTGCCGAATAGAGTTCAAGGTCTTCCCATTCTTAACCCGCTGAATAGGGTTAGTGACGGCTGTCTAACCTCTCTAGTTCCTAAACAATCTCCAAAACTGAATAAAATCGTCCGGCAGTAGAAAGAAAAACTCATCCCCGGAATGAAATGGTTAACCCTTTGACTGCCAGGCCTTGCAACTGAACAAAATCGTCTGGTGATAGCCTTAAAAAAAATTCCCAGCTATAACAATGAAACAGAAAGGACTACTCCAAACCACTGTACAAGCCTCACCGCTGGATTCTCCCGGGTGGGCAAAGAAAAACCAAGAAGACAGGGCTCAGAGCGCGCATACCTTCGCCAATGCCTTTACCAGACAACTCAGATCACCATCAGTTTTAATCAACTTTTCATTGTCCCATGACTCACGTATCCACAAAATTTCATTGAAAACCCTCAATACCTTCTTTGGGATAGTCATGTCGACAAACAAACAAACAGACAAAAGGGGGTGAATACGTAACCTCCTCCAACATCGAAATAGCCGTATTAACTTGTGACTGATAGTTTTCTCAGCCTGGCAAAATGTTCTGGTGTCAGCCTGTATTTAGTACCCACGTGCACCAGTCGCATGAAATGGTTATGAACTTGCTTCTCTGTGGTATAAATATTCCGAATCACCTCTTTCTTAGCTATTTAGTTTGGCTATTACACATTAACCCTCTCCTCTGTGTCAGTTTTATTGCTAGAACATCGACATTCTGGCATCAGTATCATAAAGGAGGACAACTGAGGTGTAATGGCCAAATAAATCGCTAAGAAAGAACTGCGACGACATCCCCAAAGCCACTTAGAATACGACACTAAAGCAGGGTTCGACTACACCCATTAACCCGTTATGCTTATATATATATATATATTCGCCGGCTCAGACGTACAGAAACGACAATGATTAGGTGGATGTGCAGTGCGTCCCTGCGTCCAAGGCCTGGAGGGGCTGGGTTTACAATGGAAGAGTTGAGAGGTAGGATGGGACTGGAGTGTATTGGTGTTGTGATGAGGAGAGGTAGATTGAGGTGGTTTGGACATGTGGAGAGGATGGGGGATGATAACTGGGTGAAGAAGGTGAGAAGTGTTAATATTGGGGGTGGGGTTATGAGGGGTAGACCGAGAAAGACATGGGACGAGGTCATTAAGTGTGACCTTAGGGTTAAGGGACTGAACAGGGAGGCTGCAATGGATCGTGCAGCGTGGAGAGCCGCCATTAGGTGACCAAGGCCGACACATGCAAGCATGTTGGAGCCTTTAAAAATGAAACGAAACGAAACATATATATATAATTCTAGTTATCTCTTGATGGATTTATTTATCTTTGGAGAGACCTTTAGAGCTGGAGATAATGGTTATAGCTTAAGAAAAACATTTACCAACAGATCCCATTAGCCCCGACCAAGATGATACTCCTGGACTGACCCACAGCCTGATCCGACCCGTTTAATATTCATGCATCGTCATCCCGAAGAAAGTGCAACCCATAAGTAAAAATTCAGCCCTTACTGGACGAAAACGGATCAGCCTTAGTCTCCGTCATACATAGCCTTGATCAACCTTAGGCTTAATCATAAAGAAGTTTCATCTACCTTAGAGTTAGAAAATAATATTAGCATTACTGTCAAATACAAGCTTAATCAACTTTTGTTCACTCAGATTTAAGCTTAATAAACCCAGTCAGACATTAGGTTAATCAACTTTACTCTCAGCCAAGCATAAACTTAATCATTATGCTCACTTAGACATTAACTTCACCTTACAGTCACACATAAGCGTAAACAGCATCATGCATTGTCAAAAATACGTTTGGTCACCTTTATAGTTAGTTAGATATAAAATTAACCAAGCTTAGGTCCAATCAAACATAACCTGAATTACCCCAAGGCCAAGTCAAAATTAAATTTAATTATCCTTAAGCCAGGTCAAACACAGACTTAATGAACCTTAAGCCCAATAATTCATAAAGTTAATCAGTCAATTTGACCAGCCTTAGGCCCAGTTAAACCTAATCTGATCAACCTAAGCCTCAGTCAGATATAATCCAGCCCCACTCAAATATAGTGTCAGTTTTAAAGCCACCTGTACATAAAATCCAATTAAATTCAGGCCCTGTCAGACATAGACCCTGACTAAAGAAAAACCCGTGCACCGTCCTGATCAGCAAAAGAGCAGACTAACACAAAACCTTCGCATGGCCATCAAAGTCACCCGAGGGGCTTGTCAGTCTGGCCACTTGACATTGTGTGGCCAGAAATGGGGAGTTCGATCCTCCTCACTCTATTTACATCAAAGAGCTTCCTTCTGACCCGTCAAATATGTGGGAACATCAGAGGTAACGAGGTAGTGTAGTGGGGGTGGGGGTGTTAGTGATAGTGGTGGGTGTCGTAGTGGTGATAGTGGTGATGGTGGTAGTGGTATTGATAGTGATCGTAGCAGTGCTAGTGGTGGTGGAGACCGTGGTGATATTGGTAATGAAGGTAGTTGTGACAGTGATGGTCGTTGTGGTGGTAGTGTTATTGACAATACTCGTAACAGATGTGATGATGAAGGTGGAGGTGGTGACGGTAGTGAAAGTGGGGTGAACAAGATAACCATATAGAGCAGTGTTTTCCAAACTATGGGGCTCTTACCATGAGACTAGAAGCAAGGGAGCGCATCCTCATGGTAAAATTTTTAAAAAGTAGTTAAAAAAAATGTCGAATTTTTGCTGAGTACGATCTGAGAGTAGTATTTGCATTCATCTCGCATTATGTAATTAATGAACTAACCTTCTTTACGAAATAGTTTTTAATTCTTGCGGTTATTATGTACATCGATGAAGACTTTATACAAATACGAACCAGAGTTAACGAATCTGCAGAGCATTTGAACCTGTGTGGTCGTCATCACAAATGCGTCACACGTCTTCAGGTGTGTTGTGTCACACTGGACATATTAGAAGGTATAAATATTTCGTCCCCATCGTCATCTGGGGTATATTCTCTTTTGACTCATCCAAAAATGGCTAAGTATTTTGACCTTATTTTTTACAGACGTATAATTTTATTTAGCTAAACACACTGAAAAATAAAGAAAAAACAAAAAATATAAAAAGACTTCAAACAGAAAACCTCATTCCAGACCGAATTTTTTTTTTTCGTCAATCCTTTTAACATCATCGCAAAAGTGATTATCATAAAGTGAAGTCTGTATAATGCCCTTTTCCTTGTTACCACAATCTTGCGGGGTGCGGGGAGGGGGCCTAACAAAATAGTTGGAAGTTAGGGGGTCGTTATGACTGAAAGTTTTTAAATCACTGCTCCAGGGAGTTTACGAGAATTAAAGTTGGGAATGAAGTGGATAAGACAAAGCAACAGAGCATTAGCTGTCTTCATAAAGCATTAGTGCCCAGGGCAAAATGTTTAGAGAGTTCCTGCGTGAAGGGTATGCAGTTCATGGGAGAGTTTACAGGTTGTGGGCCAATCTTAGACATGACTGTGGATTGTAACACATTTTATATTATTTTTGATATGACCCAGGGTTTGATTGACCGAGGTTTCATTTCTTCACGATTGATAAGTTTAATAAGACTTGTGCTATCGGGTAGGTAAGATCAGCTGAGGCTAGTTATAAAGTAAATGCCGATGAGTTGGTGCACTTAACAAACCACGAATGACACCAACTGCCTACTTAATAATTCATTTAGAAATGGGACGAGGAGTTCCCGAAAACTTACCCCCGATTGTGTCACTGCTAATAATGGTAACGATATAGCGTTTTTTTTTGTTTTTTTTCGTAACCTGACGAATATCGCTAAGCCTTTTTAGCTCAGATGGTGGTTACGTGTCATTTACTGAAGAGTCGGTTTGGGTTGTATCCAGGGAGAGTGACTTCAGGCACATAACTAAGATTTACTGAATTTTGATGCAACCACGATCCAGTATTTTAGTTGTCGGAGTGGCTACAGTGATAAGGGTAGCACTGGAAGTAAAAGAACAAGTAGCACTGTGGCTGTGTTAATGGCAGTGACAATGTAAGTGACACAGAATGGAGTGATGGCAGTGACGGGAGTAACGACGAGGATTCAGATGTCCATATTGATTCCGCTGGTGGTAATGGTGGAAGGGATGATGGCACTGGTGGTGGCAGAATTGAAGGATATAGTGTGAGTGACAAGAAACAAGATAAGTCAACAGCTGATGCCGAGATGGTTTGTGTGTGTGTGTGTGTGTGTGTGTGTGTGTAAAGGGAAGTTATCAACCCTTTTGTATGTGATGGCTTTTGATTATATTCTTTCTACCCCCAAACGATTTTATTTAGCCGGCTTTTTCGTGCAGGAGTTAATAATACTGTCGAGAATTATGTAATGGTAAAATTGGCAGAAGGCATTTAGGTTGTTTGTGGTAACCGGTAACAGTGGTAATGGAAATAGCGACGGTATCAGAATTCTCTCTCTCTCTCTCTCTCTCTCTCTCTCTCTCATTATTTATCAAGCACATCCCCTTGCACACATTATTCTCTGTCACAGTCTGATTCTCGTTTCTATTAATATCCTTCATGTATTCTCCACTCACTCTCTCTCCCTCATTCCCTCTGCTCACTTTCTCATCCAGCCACGAGCTCCACACACCTCCTCATATTCTCCTCCTTCTACTTCTGCCATAATTTCTTCCTAATTTGTATTGTTTTCTTTGTTTTTAATTCTTCTACTTTTCTTCTTCACTCTTTCTACACTCACCTCTTTTTCTCCTTCTTCTCCCCCTTCTTCTCACTGTCCTCCTCCTCCTCCTCCTCCTCCTCCTCTTCTTCTTCTTCCTCCTTCTCCTCCTCCTCCCCCTCCTCCTCCTTTTTTTCAGCATTTTGTTCTGTTCCTTTCTCTTTTTCATTGTTTTCTTATTCCTTTTTTCTTTCGCTACTTTCATTCTTACGTACCTCATCTAGTTTGCTGTTCTCGACTTCTCTTCCCCCTCCCTCGTTCTCTTCACCACGTAAACATCAAAACAATTTGTCGTAGCTAAAAAAGGTGTAGACTATTAGCGTCTTCATAAAACAGCCAAGCGATATTAAGAATGACGGAGGAATAACAGGAGGTGATGGGAAGAAAGAGGAGGAGGAGGAGGAGAGATAGGTATTGTAGAGGAATATGGCTGAGAGGAAAAGAGGAAGATAAGTCAGAGAATAGGGAGGAGGATTAGTAAAAAATAAAGACTGCCAGCATTCTCAAGGATAAGTAGGATGGTCTTCATACAAAAATCTCAAGCATTTCAAGAGATGATTGCCCACATCCCGTCACGCAAAAGTTGGTAAAATTTACAGATTTGTCTTGCCACATTTCGCTAATCATATGTTTGCATGGTTTGACCTTTGACCCCGTAAAGCCATTTAAACAGTGTAAATCCAAAAAATGAGCAATGTGTCTGGTGGCATTTGCCCAAGAAACAATTGTGCCAAGTCTGAAGTAAAGTAGTGAAGAAATGAAGGACTTGCATCAAACTGGGAAATGTTCTGGAGAATAAAAGATGACTGAGATGAAAGAAACTGAATAATTGCAGTATGGTACCATAAGTACGAGAGAGAGAGAGAGAGAGAGAGAGAGAGAGAGAGAGAGAGAGAGGGGTGCTGTAAGTGAGCGAAGGCAGGGAAACAAGAAAACTTACAACCCGTTCACTCCCCTGGTGTACTTTACATCTCGCTACCACCAGGCACTTGTATTCAGTATAAATCAACCTTCAAATAAAGGGTTTAATGAAGGCTATAACTAACTCCCCCAGTTCAAAAAGTCTCTCCTAAGCTGAATAAAATCGGCTGGAATCGTAAAGAGTTTAATGTAATAAAGGATTTAACCCCTTGCATCCGGGTGGCGTCTTTATGATGATGATGATGATGATGATGATGATGATTATTATTACTATTATTACTGCTGCTATTAGACTAATTTTACCTTAACCTGGCCAAGATTTTCGTCCTTTTGCATCTTTTTCTCACGTAGGTAGATGGAGGTAAAAGGCAATGCGACGGCCCTACATCCCCTTTCTATAACACTTCTTCGTGACTAGCATCACGTTTTAGCGTTAGTCTACTTCTACAACGCAGCATTCAAGATGAAGGGATGGCAGTTTTAGGCTATACTGGAGTAAAAGCGGGATAGACGGGTTAATTCAACTTAGGAAACGCATCTTTGTATCTTAAGGCGATGTTTTAAGGTTGTAAATAGCCTCTCAAGATCGAAGCCTACGTTGAGAGAGAGAGACAGACAGACAGACAGACAGACAGACAGACAGACAGACAGAGACAGAGACAGAGACAGAGAGAAGAAATGAAGGATGAGAGGAGTCAGTGAGGTGACTATGTTTTCTCTCTCTTTTTCTTACCTTCAAATAAATCATACCCATTGACAAGGCTAAGAACAGTCACCATTAACCTCATCACAGCCTATTTTTTTTTCTGAAGCTAGATAAAATCGTGTGTATCTCGTGTGAATATAATGTCATCGTAGTGAAGGGGTTGATGGAGACTTACTGTTCCCTTCGCTTTAGAGGGTAACATCCGAAATGAAGAAAATCCCTTGGTGTAAAAGGAATGATATAAAATTAAACAGATGTCATTTTGCTGAAGTGGCATAAATACTGTACTCTCTCTCTCTCTCTCTCTCTCTCTTCGTCCAATTCCTCACAGACTTTTTTCCCTATATTTTCTGACCCCACAGAGTCCAATCTAAGTTGAAAGTAACCCGAGGCTGACGTAGTTTGGATCGTTGCCAATATTTCTGATCATCCCAGCATATCCGTCAGTTAAACAGAACTATTTTTAGGCTATTGGCTGATTTACGAGTATATTTAGGATTTTTTTTTTTTTTATACAAGGAAGAAGGAACCAAAGATCAGGAACCAGACATAAATTACGCAGCTCAGTTCTTAGGAGTTGCGGGGGCGGCTTAGTCAACGTTTCCAGTGTCTTCCATTCAGTGTTTTTAGTTTCCCATAACCCTTCTTGTGTTTCATAATGCCTTCTTTAGTGCATTAATTTATGGTATGCTGAACTAGAAAGCACTCAGAGAACGTGCACCTCTGTCAGTGACAATAAAATTCATTATTTACTCTTGCTTCCTGATCGGGATCCACCTCAAAATCCAACCAGACGAATACTTTTACGGTCTCACAAACCCATTTAACTCTCCGGTCATATTCTGCCCTATTACACACTGAGACTGAACATGCCTCCGCCAATGCCAATAAAACTTATTATTTACTCCTACATCCTGATGTGGATCCACTTCAAAATCTAATCAACCCCTCCTTGACCCACTGCCCACCTGTCGACCCGATTTCATTTAAAGCCGATAACAACTTTTTGAGATATCTTGTGCACAAACAGACAAACAAGCATACAAATGATCAGAACATCGATGAATGCATAACCTTCTACAGCTTCGACTGCGGAAGTAATAAGTAATGTCATGAAGGAGTAAAGATATATTTGGGCCTGACAAAAGAGTAAGCCGTCCCCGCAACACACAAAGTTGTAGAGCACAATAAATGGACCAGCCTGTATAAAAGTACAGTCTGGAGCAATGGCGGAGTGGGAGAGGAAGGGACAGGATAACGCAGGAGAGAAAAAAGAGCATGGTAGAGAGACAGACAGACAGACAGACAGAATATAGGTGTTACAATAAAAAGGTAAAAATAACGAGGTAAGACTTTACAAGACGAAAATTGGTTCAATGAAGGAAGGAAGAAAGAGGTGCCAAAGGAGCTGAAATGAAAGTGGGAAAAAGGAGGTAGAGAGAAAACAGGTAGAATTAAATGAGAGAGTAACAGAGATGGGAGGAAGAGGCGGAAATTAGAGGAGGGGACAGAAATAGGATAAAACAGGAATAAAGGAGGAACAGAGAGACATGTAGAGGGGAAGAAAAGATGAGGAGACTGAATAGCAGGCCGGGATGTATGACGGAACACGGCGAAGGGAGGAAGGAAAAAAGAAGTGCGAAGGGGAAAAACAGAAGGAAGGGAGGAAGGAAGGAAGAAGTGGAGAGTAGATACACCACTTCTCCTTCCACTCATAACCCTCACTCGTCACTCCACTCTCACCCATCACTCCATCCTCACCCATCACTCCATCCTCACCCCTCAACTCCCATTCACCCTCCCCCTTCAGCCACTTTCCACCACCCATTCACCCTCATCCATCACTCTTCCCTTCAACCCTCCTTCCCCCATCCACCCACTGCCTTTACTTAACTTCTTACCTACATATTAGCACAACATCATCATCATCGTTATCATCCTCTTCATCAATAACCATCACAACTCGATAGCATAAAGGGAACAATTAAATCGGATACGAATAAGGATAAGGAGAAAATGAAAGGGAGGGAAGAGAGAGAAGGGAACGGCGAGGATTGGAAAGGAGGGAATGGAGAGGGAAGTAAAGAAGGAGGGACAGTAAAGGAAAGAACAGTAAGTGGGAAGAAGGAAGGAAAAAGAGGCAAGGAAAAAAGAGGAAAAGGACAGGGGGGAGAACAGGGTTAGGGAACATACTCGAGTAAAAATAAGTAAATAAACGCACTATAGTCAACACAAGATCTGCTTCATTACTGCTACGATCATACGTACATTTGGGGACATTCATATCCAACCACAGCTCTGCAGTAAAGTTACCAATTATTTCAAAACCCAATGCTGCAATCTTCGGAACCCAGCAATCCTACCAGAATGTTATGCAAGAATTTCATAACTGTCAAATTAAAATGTGGATGGATATTGTTGTTGGCATCTTTACAACTCTCGGCGGAATACCTAGTCCATCATAACTCATGGTGGAAGAAGAAGGCTTAAAAGTAATGCATATTGACTGCACGATGATCAGTAAAAAACACACACACACACACTCTTTTACAGGTCAGATTTTTCCCCCTAGAATACGACACGCAACAGCCGAAGTTGTTATATGAACAGGGAACAGGGGAGACCATGTATGTCCAAACTTTGTCAGTTTAATCCCCAAGTCCAAATAGTATGTCCTAAAGGAAATAAATCCGTCTGGGGACAGCAACATTATCAATAAAACGTACGTCCTCTGGCTGAAGGGGTTAATTCAAACCGCCCCCAAAGACACATAACAATATTGGGTGGAAACTTGTGAGACAGGCTGTGTAGACCTGAGACGGGTCGAGCGACATCAGTAATCAAGGAGCCAGTGCAAGTCAATAGACGATGCAGTTAGCGTTCCATTTTTAGCCACGCTGTCAATACCACTACAGTACAAGTGACCATTACGTAATATCACCACCATTCATACACAATACTTCTTTCACCTTTATCCTGGCCCAGATTTTCGTCCTTTTGTAGCGTATTTCACATAACTCAGTAATATATATATATATATATATATATATATATATATATATATATATATATATATATATATATATATATGGCTTTACTTGCTGTCCATAGCACTTCTTCGTTACTAGCGTCATATTCTAATGTTAATCTGTTATCACAGGTCACCATTCACGATGGAGACATAGTAATTTTAGGCCAAGTTAGAGTATCATCATCATCATCATCATCATCTGGACCTCCTTTCCCACCCAAGGGCAGGGTGAGGAGTAGCAATGTCCAGACAGCCCAAACTTGCCCAGTCCAATGGGCCACGCTTCCATTCACTCATCATTTAAGCCCCCGGAATCCTGGTTCTATCGGATATGCCAAAAACATTCACCACATTGTGTAGCTTCACACAAACGTATCCGACTGAGTCAATCCGGACGCTGCCAAGCTCACAATGGGTGCCAAAATCCCTGATCATGCACTTCTCCTCACAATATTCATCTAGCCAGGTCGATCTCTTGTCAGCTCGATCTCTTGCCAAGTTAGAGTAAGATGAGCATTAAAAAATATTTTTCCTTTCTTTTGTTGAATACTCTATAATTCTATTTGTCCTTCTCTTTCTCTTTTTTACTGCCTTGTTGTTCCTCTCTACAATGAACAAAGCACTGAGAGCAATATGATCTCCCTCTGTTACTGTTTTATACTCTTCCTTGAATTCTTTCTTTCGTTCCTATACCCTGCCTTCCCCCTCTCACTTTCTTTTCTGACCCAAACTCTTCCCTTCCTACTCCATCATTTTTTCCTCCCTATTATCTCCCTTTCCTACCTTACCACTCTGTACCCCTCGTTAACCGCCATTCCTGCCACATCCATCTCTCCTTGTCACTTCCCTTTCCTACCTTATACCTCTTTGCTCCCTTTCCTTACTTATTGTTTCCTTCCTTCTCTCTGCTTGCTTCCATGTCTTCCTCTCCTGCCTAATTCTTATTTCATTCCATTCCTACATCATCCTTCTTTCCCCACTTTCCTCCCTCCCCCCTCTCCTTCTCTCCTCCTATCCCTACCTCATCCTTTTTTTTCCTGTTCCTACCTCATCTTTCTTTTCTCCCTCATCCCCCTCCTTCTCTCATCCCGTTGCTATATCATTCTTCTTTCCTCCCTTTCCTCCCTCCTCCCTCTCCTTCTCTCCTTCTATTCCTACCTCATCCCTCCCATTCCTCCCTCGTCTCCCTCTTTCACTCCCTCCTTGAGACTAAGCCATCTGCTCGTTTTCCCCCACAGAGAGCTTCCCCGACCCCAGCCTGGACGACCCTTTAATGCGGGACATGTCACTCGGCCTCGACCCACGCCTTCAGGAGCAGCTTCTTACCAACGATCTCGGGGACATGGGTACGTGCCGCTACGTAAATGTTATATACTGTGTATAAAAGTGAATACAAAAAAGTAGTAGTAGTTGCAGTACTAGTAGCAGTCGTTGTAGTTGCAATGTGATGATGATGATGATGGATATGATGAAGAAATTAATCAGATCCAGTGCCTTGAATGGGTGAATTATATCTACGCTTCATGAGGACTGTTTTATATCGGCCAAGCTTTACGATACACGAAGTTCTCGTTATATACATCTCTCAAGTTTTTACGTTCTTTTTAATGATTATTGCTGCCATGGCCGGGAGCCATCTGAGTGTGGCATGCGTATTACGGAGGTTATTCTCTCGAGCATGGAAGCACACATTCCATTCTCATATCCTTTGACTAATGAAAAAAAAAAAAAAGCTTGGTGTAATCACGCTTGTTCTAATGCTGCCCACAACAAGAAGGCATATAAAAGGTATCGGAGCCATCAGCCAACCCACCCCAGAATCACATCTTTTTTACGTTTCTGTCTGGAATCGAGCTAAGTCTGTTCTTCGCTCTGCTAAAACAATTTCATCCGTACTAAATGCTCTCAATTCTCCAACTCGAATTCTTCCCGCTCCTTCTGGCACCTTACCAAAAACCTCTCTAATTACTTTGCCTCATCATCCTTCTCTCCTCTTTTCTACTCTGATGGCTGTGTAGCTATTTCTTCTACTGATAAAGCAGATCTCTTCCCTCAGACTTTCTCCTCCAGTTCCACAGTAGACGATTCCGGTGTTGTTCCTCCATCACTTCCACCCTCTGACTTCCTCATAGCTGACATTGCCATCACTGGCTTCAGTACTAACAAGGCATGTGGTCCTGATGAGGTCCTTTCTGTTGTCCTCAAGAACTGTGCCTCCGTGTTTACACCCTGCCTAGGTAAACTCTTTCGCTTTTGTCTATCAGCTTCTACCTTTCCTTCATGTTGGAAATTTGCTCTCATTCAGCCTGTTCCAAAGAAGGGTGACCATTCCCAGCCCTCAAACTATCGCCCAGTTGCTTTAACATACTGTATTTCAAAAGTTTTCGAGTGTATTCTTAACAGAAAAATTTAAGATATCTTTCCTATCACAACCTTCCTTCCAATCGTCAGTATGGGTTCCGTCAGGGAAGCTTCACTGGCGATCTTCCCACCTGCCTTTCAGACTCCTGGTCACCTTCCTTTCGGGACTTTGGGGAAAGCTTTGGCATTGCACTTGGTATCTCAAAGGCTTTCGATCGAGATTGGCATAAATCTTTAATTTCCAAACTACCCTTTTACGGTTTCTATCCTTCTATCTGTGCCTTCATCTACAGCTTCCTTTCTGGTCGTTCTACGAGTATAGCTGCTGTTGTAGACGGCAACCGTTCTTCTCCTATATCTATCAACAGTGGTGCTCCTCAGGGCTCTGTTCTATCACCAACTCTCTTCCTTTAATTCATCACCGTATGCTGATGATTCTACCCGTATGCTGATGATTCTACCCTTCACCTTTCCATTCGGTTCCTGCAACGTCCATCTCAGCAGTTACTTCAACAAACAAGGGATGAGGCTATGGCACACCTAATGTCTGGCTTGGCTCGTATCTCCGACTGGAGTAAAAGTAATCTTATTGTTTTTAATGCATCAAAGACTCAATTCTTACACCTATCAGGGAGACAGAATCTTCCACAGGAGTACCCACTACTAGAGATTTATCTTGGGAAGATCATTTTACATCTCTTGTAAAATCTGCTTCTAAGAGATTGAGTGTGCTAAGCCGACTCCGTACCTTCTTTACCCCTGCACAGTTGTTGACTTTATACATGGGTTTTATTCGTCCCTGTGTAGAGTACAACTCTCATGTGTGGGGAGGCTCCCCACATACAGCTCTTCCCAACAAGGTGGAGCCGCACTGTTGAATCTTTATCTCTTTTCTCTCGCTGCTTCAATGGTCACTGCTCCTCTGAACTGTCTGCTTGCATCCCTCTACCTCTGTGATGGGCGTGTAGCACTCGTCTAGCAACAAACTCTCATCCCTTTTCTGTCCAACTTTCAAATGCATTAGTTAACCGTTACTCTCAGTCCTTCATTTATGCAACAGGTAAACTCTGGAACCGTCTCCTTTTGTCTGAATTTCCTACTTCCTATGATCTCCAGCCTATCAAACGCAGTGTGTCCTGGCATTTTGAAATGAATGGATCTTGAATTTCGCTCTGTTGTATTGTTTTTTTCTTCCGTAGAAGGAATGGTTTTCTGGTTCCTGGCCTTTGGTTCCTTCTTCCTTGCATGAAAAAAGTAAATTACAGAAGATTTGACTATAAAAGCTTTCTTGCTACTTATACAGCTGATTTGCCAGTTTTCCACAATTTACATTGCTGTAAGGAAAAATCTTTAATATTTTGGCGAATCACCGACATACAACGAAGACTGACTGCACATTTCTGTTACCATGGCTACCCTGCATTTACTTAGCTCTTTTATAACAGATGAGATAGAATGTACTGGTCACTTGTACCACTGAATATTTATTATGCTGAAAATATGAAAGTTAGATATCAGTCTCGGTTGGTTATGTTGCAGGACATGTTTGGTAATCTTTCCTCGGTCAAATGCAAACCTGACCACCATTGGCTACACGCAGACTTCCTTCCTCCACATGCAATAATTGAATATATCATAAACTATTATTAGTATTACCGGTGTTGTTAAGGTTAGGTAAGTTAGCTGTTGGTGCAACCACAACACCACAAACAACATTCCACGGTCCACCCTGGGGCTATTTTGAACCTACTTTATTTTCTGTGGTTTCCACGAATTTCCTAAGAAAGCCACCCATGTTACACGTCCCTCTTGACCAAAGTGCATTCTTAGATCATATCTGAGACTGTCCGTGGGTATACCCTTACAAAATTTCAATCCAGCGTCGGGACTGGAGGTCAGTGCTGTGCTATTTCTTCCAAACACTGAATATCGTTTCTGTTTTATTGGTAAATTACTATGGCATTTGCTTATTCCTATGCAAAATTTCATTTATATATCTTGAAAACTGTAGGTTTTATTTTCTCGGAGATTTTGCGGTTACGGGCCACCCTCTTCCTCAAAACGCCCGCGTTGTCTATATGATGCCGATGACCTTCCTCTGCACCATACCTACTGTATAAATATTCATTACTTTGTAAATATTCATCACTTTGTCTTGAAAACTGTGGTCGTGAATAACCCACACACAAACAGACAGTCACAGACAACGAAACATTATATTTATCATATAGATGCATGGATTAATTCGGAGGTAGTTAAGGACATATTAATAATTATGTTACGTGAGAGCAGACGAAATGAGTTATTTGGGAGATGCGTGTGGAGTTACATGGAGAGACAGACTGACAAATGAGGAAGTAAAGGGACGTCGTGGTGTGGATGTGGATGTGATGGAAAGCGTTAGGAGAAATACACTGAGATGGTTTGGTCATGTGGAGAGGATGGGGAGCGAGAGGCTAACGAGGAGTGTATATGAGTGAAGTGGAGGGATGGAAAGGGAGGGGGAGGCCAAGGATGAGATGGGAGGATGGAGTGCAGAGGTATATGAAAGGGGTGTGTGTGTGAGCTGGGGGGAGGGCAGAGAAATGGCCGGGGACAGGGCGACATGGAGGCGATTTGTTTGTGGCCACCCCTTACGGGATTAGGGTGTCAGGCCATAGATAGGTAGATAGATAGACGTTTGCAACATTAACAGATGGCAATATATTGTACTGTACTGTCATTATAGGTCACTCATTTTGCGTTTGTGCCTAATATTTATACCATGATCTTATCAAAGATTGTTTCAGTCTGTAATAGGTCCACTGTAGAATCAGACTTTCTCCTCGAGGGGAGTGATAGCCAGAAAGAACTCTTTACCGTGTTGGTGAGGTGCGAATAGGGAAAGATTGTCTATAGGAAGAGTTATGCATGTGGGAGACAAAGTGTTGAAATGGCTATGTATGTGTGTGTGTCACGTCTGTAAATGTCGTTTGTAAGCCGACAGGTTGCAAACATAGTTTAACTTATAAAAGTACATACTACCAACAGCTACTTTTACATGAGAGAGAGAGAGAGAGAGAGAGAGAGAGAGAGAGAGAGAGAGAGAGAGAGAGACTTATAAAGGGAAAGGTATGAGTAGGTGGGGGGACAAGATTAGAGAGGGAGAGAGAGAGAGGGGGGTTTAAGGGAAAGCTCGCCTGTCATACAATAATTGACCTTATACGGATTCAACACAAAGCCTCTCAACTCCCACGGGACCATATCATTTAGATTAACTCACCCCCACTTTGTAATCTCTCTCTCTCTCTCTCTCTCTCTCTCTCTCTCTCTCTCATCTAATTTTTTCCTCAGTTCCTCTGTTTACCTCTACAGTATACATCCCTCGTTTTCAGTCAATACATCTGTTTACTAATATCTCTTTTGTTTATCGTTCCGTTCACCCATATCTTCTCTATTTACCTCTAACTTTCCATATATTTCCTCTATTCACTTCTGTTTCTTTACTCATATTTGTTAAATTGAATCTCCTCTATGTAATTATGTCTTTTCCTTTTTATTACATCTCTGTTTATCTCTGTTTACTTTGATCTTCTTTATTAACGCACCTCTATATTTCCCCCCTGTTTGTGCCTTTGTTTGCTTTTAGTCTCCCTTGTTTACTTATACCTTCACTGTCTACTTCTGTCTCTTCTTTTTACTCCAGTTTACTTTTATCGTCTCTGTTTATCTGTGTCTGTTTACATGTCTTTACTTATCTTATCTCTTAATTTGGTTATTTACATCCTCTGTTTACCCCCATTTCCTTACATCTCCTCTATGTACGATCTACAATACCAAGTCAGCAGCAAGAATAGGCCAGTGAAAGGCGCCAGCGGATTGAGGGGATGAAAACTGAGGTCGCCAGAGCGAGTTCTTAAGCCCTTGTCACACATATGCGACTCAATGCCCGACCGCGGCGCAAGTCGCAAGGCTTTTGTCATCGGTCGTCCCTTGATTCCCCGACAAAGCCCGGACTCTGGAGGGTGGTCGTGAGCTGCTGGAACAACTCCTTGAGCCTCACGAATTAAAAATCGTGGCCGCCTCACGACTTTCCAAAAGTCGGGTCACAGTTGCATTGAAGTCGGGAGTGTCGTAGGTCAGTCCTGAAGCAGTCTTAGCTCAATTGGATGCGTCGTGATGCGTTCGTTGCGTGTCAGCGTGCAGTCGCCGACAAAAAAAACGTTACAACTGTGTAACGAGTCGCCAACCACAACCAGACCACAATCAGACTGCAACCAGACCCGGAGCCGACCAGGCAACGCATTTTGACAGTCCAGTCGACGATTCGGAATCATGGCTCACGACCACGTGACAACTGCAAGCAGACCACAAGCAGACCACATGACGACTGAGCTAGGACCGATCCCAAACCACACAAAGAGTGCGCCAAGAGTCTTGGCGGGAAACCGAGCACGGTCGGTGATCTGACAACACCGGTCACACATGGCAACTACGTGCGGAGGAGCGAGCAGCATATAAAGCATGAGAGGCCAGCTCTTGCCAACGTGGGGGGGTCGGCGGGGGGTCGGGGAGGCTCAGGGGGGGTCGTCGTGCATTCCCCGAATGCGTCACACAGTTACGTTGCATTCTTGGGCAGTCGTGGCTGACAAAAATCCGTTAAAATTTCAAACTTGAAGACTCGTTGCTCCGTCACCCCATGGTCGCCTTGCAGTTGCCTCACAGTCACCTTGTGATCTGGTCGCATTCTTGGTGACGTCACGGCCAGTCGTGTGGCAGTCATGAGCAGATTAGATTCGGGGTCAGTCAGGAGGCATGGGAGCCAACTAGGACACGACCTTGAGTCCCGCCGCGGTCGGGCCTTGAGTCGTGTATGTGTGACAGGGGCTTTAAGCCCCAGTCACACTGCAGGTACGACTTGTCGCAAACCTGAAAATCGCGAAACCAGTCCACAACCACGGAGGTCTCCCAGCAGTCGTGCCACCAATCAGCTACCGGTGGTCATCCAGTGTCCGTCCAGAGTCCGTCCAGTGGGCGGCTGAATGGCGACCATGGCCAGGTACACACAGGTCAAGACACCAACGGGTGGCTGGCCTGTCATTGTAGGCCACCAAAAAACGGTGGCTGGTCCACGTCCTGTCGCAGTTTAGACCATGACCACTAGACCAACACCAGCCGCTGGCCAAGCTGCGGCTGATGTCGGTCCAGCCCACCACCTGTCGCTCGACCGATCACCTGCTGGATGGCGGCTGGACTTCAGCCACCACCCTAGGCAGATGGCTTGTGGACGGTGGCCACCACAGTCCAGTCGTCACCTTGACGGAGTGCAGACAGCCACCGCACAGAGCGGGCGGCAACCGGCCTCCGTCCGGATGGCAACCACCATTTAAAAATCAGGTGTCGCCGACCAGTCGCAGTCTGTAAGCCGGCCAGACGTAGTCCAGCCGCCCACCTGGTGGCTTCCGTGCCACGACATCGGTGGTCCCGGGGAGGTTTTTCGTGCAGCACGAAAAACCACGCGACGATTTTTTGGCTGCCATGGTGGCCTGCGGCTAGACCGAGACATATGAAGACCAGTCATAAACCTCACCAAAACCACCCACGACTTGCAGGTCACGGATGGTTTGTGATAAGTCGTACCTGCAGTGTGACTGAGGCCTTAAGGAAGTGATAATTATAGAACATCCCTGACCCTTCTGTATCGTTGCTGACTGCCCTTTGTAGTGTGGGATGCAGGCTAATTACATCTTAAAAAATTATAGCTTCTAAAAATGTCAAAAATTCCAAAAATGTTAAAAATTAGGGGTTCACTCAAACCCTCGTGGACTTTGTTTTAGAAATTACAGTCAATAGCTTTTCTCAACTCATAAAAGACGTAAAAAATCTTAAGTATTTGAATTTTACTACCTTATGATGATTTTTTTGAGCTGAGAAGTGGTGTACCGTATCTTGAAAGCTAATTTAGTCTTCATAAGCCTCAATGGACATGAGAAATTATAGCCATCATTAACACAGCTACTGCCAGATTATTATATTAAGCTTACGAGTGTCTGTGTTGTAAGAATTATATAAAAATGAAATCCTTTATCATCACATCTTCAGTACGATTCCTGTGTGTGTGTGTGTGTGTGTGTGTGTGTGTGTGTTACCTGCAGACGATAATGTTTCGCTTCAATGCCTCCTCCTAGTGAAGTGGGTAGAAACAACAACAACAACAACAACAACAACAACAAACACTTCAGTCATATGGCGCTTCTCTCGTTTAATTCTTGTTACCGTCAGGCGATTTTTCTTCAGGTAAGGGAAGGCAGCTTGTAGTCAGAGGTTAGGTGTCACGGGGTTTTTAAAATATCAGGGTAATTTTGATATTAAATGGTTAAATATTATTTAAATTGATATTTATATTCAATAATATTGAAGCGCAGAGACAATGATTGTCTTGCTACATCAAGCAACGATTACTTTACGCTGGCTTGTGCACGATTCTCTAAGAACGAGAATTTATAAACTTTCTCAACAGTACACAGCAGAGACTAATTACTCACAATTGCTGAATTACTGTACTGTTAGCCTCTGGAGAAAGTTACATCACCCCTGACAATAAATAACTAATACTAATAATAATAACATCAGGTTCTTGCTGATGCATTAACTCCTGGCACAACGGATTTTAAGTTAATACAACAAGACTGGTCTAAGTACCAGTTATGAAAGCAAACGTTTATGCAAGCTAGGAGCTATATGGAAAATAAGCTTAATTATGGAGAAATGAAACAAGATTTTTACTCTACATTAAGCTCAAGAAATAGAACTGTTAAATTTATTAATTACAAAAACAAATTTAACATTACATTTCAAATCAAATTAAATGAGACGCACTCGCTCACTCACACAGAAGCTAAATACTTACGCCTAGGAAAAACACCTTAACTAAGCTCTTAAAACTACAAAATACACAAAAGAAATACCAGTCGATGAATACTGTGTATCACCACTAAGGTGGGAGAGCTGGGATTAACTGTACTAATGGAGCTTGGGGTGCTAGCTGACCTCTCCACTTCTGAGCACAGACCCTTTCTCCGTCACAGCAAACACAAAACTCAATTCAAATAATGCCTAAGCAGGACGCACAGGCCACCGGAAGAAGGCGTGGCTAACGGTTGAGGGAAGCAGAGGCAAACGATAAAGAAATAATTGTATCGCTCAGTAGCGCACTTAGTGACGTGCATTAAATCGGTCACTTTTTGAGAACGGTGACGAATTATTGAAAAGTGTACCCCGAAATGGAGAGAGAAACGGTTAACTGAGCGATACACAGTGAGTTTTCCACTAATAGTTCGTGGCTTCTCACAAAAAGGAAATGTCGCGAATTGATTCGTGACATTACGCCCCATGAAAATTAAATCTTTCTTCCTTCAGAAGAATGATTTCAATATACATACATATAAATCCTAACTCAGTCACACAAGATTCACACTGTGGTGTGTGTGCTATCCTGCTACAGGAGAAAATCGCAGTCGCCAGTGAGTGAAAAAACCTCGTATTTACGTTAATAGAAGCAAGCTTGAGGGAAAAACTCCGTGACGACGGTGAAAATCCTGTACTCAGGTCAAACTGAGCGAAAATTCGCTACATTTACACTGACAACTAATTGTTGTGTAGCGTGGTGTATGTAATACACAGTGTAGGTGTGACAGTTGTAGTGTAACTGTACCTACGTGTAAAATGACACAGTAAATAATAATATGGCGACGACGAAGGCAGAGGAGAAGAGGCGGCAGCGTGCGGCAGACGATCAGCTGGTCTGCACAGCAAAACTGCTACACCCATTGCTGAACCTGCAAAACCAATTGAGGTGGAGCATCAAAAGTGTCAATGAGACAAAATTCTTATTAAGTTACAATTACTCTCTCTGCCTAGCAGTCAGTACATGCTATGAAAAGTACACTCGAGGTCGCCATTAATTTTAGCACACGATTATGGTCGGCAAGTTGAGAATCCTTGTGCAAACTTGGGTCTTCCATAGCCTCAAGTCGCCTCTGCAGAGTTCTCACTTCCCCCTTAACCTACAATACAATACTTATATTAGTACCGGAAAGCTGAGAATCCTTGTGCAAACTTGGGTCTTCCATAGCCTCAAGTCGCCTCTGCGGAGTTCTCTCTCGAACTTCCCCCTTAACCTACAATACTTATATTAGTATTGGGAAGCTGAGAATCCTTGTGCAAACTTGGGTCTTCCATAGCCTCAAGTCGCCTCTGCGGAGTTCTCTCTCGAACTTCCCCCTTAACCTACAATACTTATATTAGTATCGGGAAGCTGAGAATCCTTGTGCAAACTTGGGTCTTCCATAGCCTCAAGTCGCCACTGCGAGTTCTCTCTCGAACTTCCCCCTTAACCTACAGTACTTCTATTAGTACCGGGGAAGCTGAGAATCCTTATGCAAACTTGGGTCTTCCATAGCCTCAAGTCGCCTCTGCGGAGTTCTCTCTCGAACTTCCCCCTTAACCTATAATACTTATATTAGTATCGGGAAGCTGAGAATCCTTATGCAAACTTGGGTCTTCCATAGCCTCAAGTCGCCTCTCAACTTCCCCCTTAACTTAAGGTACATAATATGCATGTACAGGCCCTGGACATACTGTGTCCTGTGGGGCCAATGGGCGAGACATCAGGTCTGCACTCACTTCACCACTACCCTGTCTCTCAACTGACTCAGAGATTACAGGTGTGGTTATGAACGGCACAGGAAGGACATGTCCCTGATCAGTGGTGATACTTTGGCACACACTGCAGGAACGGACAAAACTGTCTATGTCTCGTCCCATCCCTGGCCAGAAAAAGTCAGCTCGGATACGGCCCTGGGTCTTCCTTTTGCCCAAGTGACCTCCTGAGGCTGGACAATGACCCCATTGTAACACTGCTGGGCGGTACTTGGCGGGAACGACAAACTGCAGTCGAACCTCGCCCTCGGGTGTTCGTGACTCACGGTAGAGCCGTCCTTGTTTGCGAAGGAACTTGGCTCGACCTCCCCGTGAATACTTAATCACTCGACCCTTTTGTTTATTCCGCACGGCAGCAAGTGTCGGGTCAGAATGTTGTTCTTGTACAACAAGTTGACTGCACATCAGATCTTGCGGCGATTCAATGATCACTGGGGTGACACAGTCTGGAGCCTCAGCCATGGCTCGTGTTACCGCAGCAGCCGAAGTCTGAGTGGCGCCATCATCGGAGCAACAATCCTTGGCTCCTTGAATATTGCCTACTATCAAGTCAAATAGAGGCTCTGGCATGACAACTGCAAGTGTCATACCAGTATAAAATGGAGATGCCACCTGGATACATGCCTCAGGGAACAATCTCACTGATCCATCAATAAGGTTTGCATGGATCTGTCGACCTGTATACTGCTCAGGCCGAACTAAACTCTGCTTGACAGAGCAACCTGAGGAACCATTGTCTCTCAGGACCTTCACAGGAATGTCTCCCACAAACCCTGGCTGAACAAGGAAGGTACTGTCACCTGTGGGAGGGCCTGTGGAGGAAGCAGCTAGCCACTCATGAGGCTGCTGAATTGATGTGGCAAACATTGTGCCTTGTGAAGATGGAACATTGGCCATCTGTGGAGGGGGGTTCACTGTCACTGTGGGACTAGTGAACTGTGGGGAAGTACCCACACTGGTAGGGACGTGACCACCAGACTGCTGCTGAGGAATGAAGGCTGCATTCGCTTCCTGCCTCTTTTGAGTTGGTGGTGAAAAACTTTGTCCCGTCGGTCGGTTGCGTGGCTGATACTGCTGCTGGTTAGGGTACTTGTTGTACCTCTTCCACTCAGGTTTCTGAGTGTTTTGCCCCTGGTCCTTCCACTGCGGTTTTGGACCTTGACCATTACTCTGAGAACGGCTTTGGTGCTGGGATTCAGTCTGAGACGGCTTCCCAGACTTGGCAGTATCTTTTCTGCTCCAGGTGTTTTGCTTACGAGCTTGATACCCGTATGCAGTAAAGAATGCGTCAGCCTTCTCTGCCATTTGGCTGGCATCTTTCACCTGGCAGATCTTAAGCTGTGCTATGAGCTCAGCAGGCCACGACCTCTAGCTGTGTACGCAGCATAAGGTCAATTATCCCCACACGTTGGTGGAAGGAGTTTCATCTTTCTCCATCCACTCATTTAAGTAAGCTGTGAGACGATCAAGGAACTGAACAGCTGTCTCCTTGTCTTGGAGACGAGCTCGCATGAACTGAACTTTGGCGTCGTCTACTGTGAGACCATACGCCTAAATGAGTGCAGCTTTCATCATCTCATATGTGAGATTGTCTCCACGAATTCTGTGGAGAATATCGAGGGCAGGGCCCTCAAATAAACTAAGAAACTGAAGCCGCTTAGCTGCCTCATCCAGTTGATATAAGTCTGCCATGTCCTCAAAACGAGCTATGTACGGCTCGATTCGCTCGCTTTCCTTGTATGAAGGAAGCTTGATGCGTGGGGTCGCCAGGACATGTGCAGGGAGAAAGCTCGTGGAGCTTGGACCAACTGCAGCAGACGTGTCTGAAGCCAAGGAATCTCGCTTGAGCTTCAGCACTTCAAGTTCATGTTTTTCTCGTGCTTCTCGCTCGGCACGTTCGTGTTCTCGTTGTTCCCGCTCGTATTCGCGCTCTTTCTCACGCTGCTCTTGTTCATATGCACGCTCTCTTTCACGTTCCTCACGCTGTTCTCGCTCGTATTCGCGCTGTTCTCGCTTCGCATTCGCGCTGAATCCTACGCTCTTCACGAGCATCTTTCTCACGTTCTTGCTCGTAATTGAACCGTGAGAGAACGTAACTCTGTATTTTCTCTGGGTCTGTGAGACCAATATCTTTGGCTTCCTGTACATATACAGCTGTAGCCATGATGCTAGCTCAATTTACTAAGTAACCGAAATTGAGTACTGACTGCTTAGCGACGAATACTAATAAACACAAGTAAAGAATACAGACACAAGCTAGTGGTGACCAGTCTTATCTAGTTAACTGGCAAAGAATAAATCAAAAATGTAAATGACTGGGAAGACTCAATAATAAACACAATGGGTACGGCGACTTCCCAGGAGCGAATAAAATCGTCTGGCGTTACCAAGAATAAACTAGAGTTAAGTACTCTATTGATTAATAAAGCAAAATTCACTTGCTAAATTAAGGGTAAACACCAGTAAGCTTGTGCCTATAAACTTTAATGATAAATACCTAAATATGAATGAGTGAGCACTATCTCGTGAATAGCTTTAGAGCTAGGAGTTAATATCCTGGAATGAGGTCGCCAATTGTCACGGGGTTTTTAAAATATCAGGGTAATTTTGATATTAAATGGTTAAATATTATTTAAATTGATATTTATATTCAATAATATTGAAGCGCAGAGACAATGATTGTCTTGCTACATCAAGCAACGATTACTTTACGCTGGCTTGTGCACGATTCTCTAAGAACGAGAATTTATAAACTTTCTCAACAGTACACAGCAGAGACTAATTACTCACAATTGCTGAATTACTGTACTGTTAGCCTCTGGAGAAAGTTACATCACCCCTGACAATAAATAACTAATACTAATAATAATAACATCAGGTTCTTGCTGATGCATTAACTCCTGGCACAACGGATTTTAAGTTAATACAACAAGACTGGTCTAAGTACCAGTTATGAAAGCAAACGTTTATGCAAGCTAGGAGCTATATGGAAAATAAGCTTAATTATGGAGAAATGAAACAAGATTTTTACTCTACATTAAGCTCAAGAAATAGAACTGTTAAATTTATTAATTACAAAAACAAATTTAACATTACATTTCAAATCAAATTAAATGAGACGCACTCGCTCACTCACACAGAAGCTAAATACTTACGCCTAGGAAAAACACCTTAACTAAGCTCTTAAAACTACAAAATACACAAAAGAAATACCAGTCGATGAATACTGTGTATCACCACTAAGGTGGGAGAGCTGGGATTAACTGTACTAATGGAGCTTGGGGTGCTAGCTGACCTCTCCACTTCTGAGCACAGACCCTTTCTCCGTCACAGCAAACACTAGTGATGTAAGACTCGCGAGTCAATCGTTCAAATCGAACGATTCCTTTCGCTGAATCGGGTGTATCGAGTCATTGTTTTCATTAACTCGTTCACTTAATATTAGTTTATATTCTAACATTATATATCGGTTGAGACTCGAGAGTGGTATGTGCACTGCTCATATCACTGCCTGGCATGAGGACACACCACCACTCATACCACACCATCACTGGCTGTTCACTGACCAAGTGACCAGACCTTCAGCTCGTGGCAGGCTGCGGGTTTCAGCCTCGAGTTATGGACACGAGTGTCACGAGTGACTTATAACTTTAGAACTCGACTGACTCAGGCCGCTCCGGGCAAATGTGGCGGGGCCCGACCCGGCTCACCACTCACGAGTTTGAAATACCCGGTCGCGGTATAAGTATTGCTCAGTGTTCACACCACTGCCTGGTATGAACAGTAGTGTGAGCACACATCACCACTCATAGCACAGGACCACTTGCAGGCAGCGTGTTCCAGCCTCGATTATTGAGTGTGAACAAGATTTCGTAGAACTCGAATTACATGACTCAGGCCACCCCGGACAGATGCGGTGGGGCCCGGCCAAGGCCCGGCTCACCGAGTCACTGGTGACTCACGAATTGGGAAGGATTTTAAATAACAGGTCGCTGTGTTTTTCATTTCTGTTTTATTCTAGCATTAAAGGTCCGTGAACTTGTTTTTTTAAATGCTAATTTGTAAAGAGAGTATATTATGAAATGTATGGAGAGTGAAAGATTGAGAGTGAGGTGTGAGGGATTAGTGGTAGGGGGAGACCAAGAATGAGGTGGAGGGATGGAGTGAGGAGGAATATGAGGGCAAGTGGGTTTGAGTGGGAGGAAGGTCATGTCTGGCGGGAGAAAGGTTGGTTTAGAGGCGATTAAGTCTTGGTAACCCCATCGAGGATAATGGCGTCGGCCAATAGATAGAAAGATAGAACTGCCACAGTTTAATGGATTATGTTTATTTTTGCTCTAAATATGTCATTTATTCAATTTGTTTAACGGAATAGTAAAGTTTTTTTTTTTTTAAATTATGTAATATAGGTGTTTCATTCTTTACCCCGATAATTAAAATTTTCTTGCATCAGGTCCATAGATAAACGCTAGGCAATAATGAATAGGAGGGAGTTGGCAACATTCAATGACTAACCGAGTGTTGAGCGAGCGAGCTAAGCTCTCTCACCCAACACAGACTTGCTCGGCTGGTCGGCTGGCAGAAGTAACGGTTGCTGCAGCCAGGCTACTGACTTGGTGAATCGAGTGACTCAACTACCCGATTCTCTCCGGTGAGTGACTCATAAAAACTCGAGTCACCAAAGTGAATCGAGTTTTCCATCTCTAGCAAACACAAAACTCAATTCAAATAATGCCTAAGCAGGACGCACAGGCCACCGGAAGAAGGCGTGGCTAACGGTTGAGGGAAGCAGAGGCAAACGATAAAGAAATAATTGTATCGCTCAGTAGCGCACTTAGTGACGTGCATTAAATCGGTCACTTTTTGAGAACGGTGACGAATTATTGAAAAGTGTACCCCGAAATGGAGAGAGAAACGGTTAACTGAGCGATACACAGTGAGTTTTCCACTAATAGTTCGTGGCTTCTCACAAAAAGGAAATGTCGCGAATTGATTCGTGACATTAGGCTTCCTACCTCCAGACGACTTTTTTCCAGTTTACCCTTTCAGTATGATTATTTGTTTTTCTTCTTACTGTTACGAGTCAAATTATATTCTGCTTTGGGGAGAGGTCCTGCATTTAGGAGATTCATGGGGACAACATTGAACCCCTCCATAAAAAACAAAAAAGAAATAGAGCCTTCCCCAAGATAAAATAAAACCGTCTGGAAGTCAAGAATAAACCAAGATACGTCTTTGATCTGGAAAGGCCAAACCGTCTTCAGTCAGTCTCTCACTACGATGGCGTTTTCTGCTATTTCATGCCACCTTTCGACGGTTTTCTTCAGCTCAGGATGTGGAGGAATTACAGGCTGAGGGAAATGGGCCAGGAGCAGCAGGAATGTACTGTTTAATATGTTATTTTAGAGGGAAGTTGATACTGCTACACCAAGGACTTTTCTTTCTTTCTTACTTTCTGTGTCTATCTGTCTGTCTGTCTGTCTGTCTGTCTCTCTCTCTCTCTCTCTCTCTCTCTCTCTCTCTCTCTCTCTCTCTCTCTCTCTCGTCTTTCTTTGTCTGTCTCTCTCTGTCTTTCGTTCTTTCTTTCTTTTATTTGCTATTTTTGGTGCACTTCAGAATATTAATGAGGCTAATACCTTAATTTTTCGTTCAGCTGAGAAAAATCCTGGCAGTCAAGTTAAAAAAAAAAAAAAAAAGGAAAAGGAAAAAGAAAAAAGAAACTCGAATAACCTTTTTCCTGATTTTGATGAACCTATGGAATTAATTTAAGCTGACACCAAACCCAAACACTTCTTCCTTAGCGATTTATTTTTGGATAGGGGTGGTTACTATCCTCCTGCTCGTTATTTATGCAGAGTATGGGGATAGTGGAAGGATTTACGTAATACAGAATAGGACAGTCAGGCGCAATATGCAAAATAAATAGCTTAAGAAAAGGTGTTAGGGAGCCTCCTCAACATACGAGAATACGGGCCAAAGGGTTAACCACTTCACCCCGATTATGTATTTTATATTCTATTGTTGGTACCAACAGATTATTATATCCAGTTCTGTGCAGATTTTTATGGAACTAGAAGGGTTAGATACAGACTTCAGTACCTCTCTCTCTCTCTCTCTCTCTCTCTCTCTCTCTCTCTCTCTCTTTCTCTCTCAGGATTAAGTTTTACTCACAAGACCGATGAAGATATTAATGAAAATGATTATCATCATGACCAGATCGAGCTGCCTGTATAAGAATTCCATGTGGATACGTTATGGAGAGAGAGAGAGAGAGAGAGAGAGAGAGCGAGCGAGGACGTACCACACATTTCCTGGCTTCCCTCAGTCGCATCTTTCGTCAGTAACGTCATAAGTCTTCAAAAATCCTGAAGCTCATATACCCAGCCTTTAATCGCTTCACCATAATAACGTCACTTAGCATTTATTTTTCATTTTCACCCAGTATCAATTGTACTTCAGCTTCGGGGACAGTTTTGGGACTGGTGAAGCGAGATACATCCTTCATTAACATCTTGAATTCAAAAGACTACACCTAAACGATTCCATTCTTGGGCCAGCAGCGAGAATTACGTCCTCGGGCTGAGTGGCCATAATATCAAGCAGCTATCATCATTACAAAAGTCTATTAACCAAAAAATACAACAGCCAGTACTGATGTTGATTTTTGACAGCTTCCTACCCGCCTTGCAAGAAGCTAAGTAAGAGCAACGCAGAGTTATGTTCTTCGTAGAGAAAACTTGGAAATAAATCTTCGTTGCACTCAAACCGTCCATCATACAGCGTCCATTTTCACAGGGTGTATTGCCACGACCCATCACTACCCCACATCACATTGCCATATCATCTCACCCATGTCCTTGCCCCCCTATCCATTTCTTAATTTCACCTGACACTTTCATTCGTGATGGATAGTTTGCAATTAACCATCACTGCACTCAACCCACTAATCCTACAACATCCATTATCAAGGAGCGAAACAAAATAAACACACACACACACACACACACACACACACACACACACACACACACACACACACACGAAAACAATATATCCTGCGCCACCGAAAGGGGACGTAATCATACCACGTGTGCCACAAAAGAAAATAAATGTTCCAGCTTCAAGCGGTATAAAAAGACACGCACACACCTCTCACCCACTCAGCCTTTCATTCTTTACGAAGCCACTGCCGCTGTTATTAGATCTCTCTCTCTCTCTCTCTCTCTCTCTCATCGTGTGGGAGGGACTGACTTATACCATCCATCCAATCAGCTTTCCCGCCACCCATCTCACGTTTTCTATTGGCCGGGATAACTGCTTTGCTATTGACAGTCCCTCGGGCTGGGCTCCCAATTGCTAATTTGACAGATTTTTTTCAAGGAGAAGGATTTGAGATGAGCTGATGTTTCCTGTCCCTCCGCACCCTCCTCCACACACTCTCCTTGGTCTGTCTGTCTGTCTGTCTGTCTGTCTCTCTCTCTCTCTCTCTCTCTCTCTCTCTCTCTCTCTTCTCTTAATTTCTTCTACCCTACCCAGCTTTTTCAAATCTCCTCTTATTTTTTTCCTCTCCTCCTAATCTTCCTTTTCGTCTCCTGTTATCTCCAGTCACTCAAGATCACTTTCATTCTAATTCTTCTAGTACAGCCTCATGTTTCCTTTTTTTTTTTTTTTTTTTCCTATTTTCGTATTCTCTTCGTGCTACCTCCATACGATTTTAATTCACTTTAGGACAGACTTTCGAACAAGAGGGGTTAGATACAGTTTTCATTAACTTCTGTACGAGCCAGATTCCTTGTTCTAAAATAATAATAATAATAATAATAATAATAATAAAAATAATAATAATAATAATTTCGTAGTAAAAAGGATAAATGACAAAAAGACGTTATCAGTTTCAAAGAACTAAGATGGAGCAAAAATGAACAAAAGTCTGCCAGACGTCAAAGATCACCTCAAAAAAAAAAAAATAAAGACAAATCGAATCAATCAGTAAATGTGTCCAGACGTACTCGTCGCCTCAAAATACCAAACTAAAGTCAGACAAAAAGCCATCAGCATTCTTTCCTCCTTTAAAAAAAAAAAAAAGGCATCAAAGCCCATTCTCTTCAAAAGCCAAACAACAAACAGAAAGAAAAGGCGTTAAAACTCACCCTCCCCCAAAGATAAATAATAAAACATCTCAAAAAACAGTTCACATCGTGGGTGGATCCAGGGGTGGCCTGAACAGGAAACACCTACATGGTTTTTCACACTCAGTAGTATACTTAGACTGCATCATTTCCTGACTGTCATGTTTTATTTCTCCATCCATCCTTACATCCATCCATCCATCCATCCATCCACCAGTTTATCCACCCATTCATACTGTACATTCATCCACCCATTCATCCACCCATTCATCCATCCATCCATCCTCCCATCTATCCATCCATCCAGTTCCTCTTTGCCCCATCGGGAGCCTAGGGTTCCGGGGCTAGGCTGTTTAGTCCCGACATTTTAGATGAAGGTGACCAACCTCACACGCCTCTGAGTGGTATTATGGAAGCATTAAACTCCAGCTACTCTTCAGATGCAAACCTTTACGGGCCTCATCCGGTTGAAGCACCGCAGTCCACTAGACCACCAGGTGTCGTTTGGTTATATGGTTGCCACCCAGCATTGTACAGTAAACCATTTGACTTTTCACTCAGTGTAGCGTCACTTGGAAACAGCTTTACGTCATGTGGGAGGATAATATAACCAAACCCTGCTTGACAAATTACACATTTCATCATTATTTTTTCTTGTTCAAAAAACTTGCATATGATAACCACCCTTGCTACACTTGCGCATGAGGACCAGAATACTCCTTGTCATAGTTCCTTCCACTCCTTTCGGTTACTTTCTTCTCTCCATCGCACTTTCTTCTCTCCTTCTCTCTTTTCTCTCTCCCTCCCACTTTCTTATCTCCCTCTCACTTTCTTCTCGCCCTTTCACTTTCCTCTCTCCCTTATACATTCTTCTCTTCCTCTCACTTTCTTCTCTCCCTCTCACTTTCTTCTCTCCGTTTCACTTTCTTCTGTACCTCTTACATTCTTCTCTCCCTCTCACTTTCTTCTCTCCCTCATACATTCTTCTCTCCTTCTTACATGCGTCTCTCCCTCTTACTTTCTTCCATCCCTCTGACCAAGAACCTGGGTACAGCAGAAACATCAACCCAGCACAGATCATAGGCATGTTCTTTTTAATCCCTTCATCCAGCTAACTTATTATTTTTTTTTCTACCTCCAGGCGATTTATACAGCTTAGGAGAGACTGTTCTAACCTCAAGTGTTAGATATAGCCTTCATTAACCGCTTCATGGCAACGGTACCCTCCTAAGCTAACTAAAATCGTCTAGAGGTATCAAGAATGAACTAGAAAAGACGTTACTGGATACAAGAGTTTAATTGTCTTTTTCCTAATCATCATTCCCTTTCCCTCATGTCCCTCAAATTCCTCTCCACCGATACACTCACACCGTAACAAAACCCCTCCATGCGCCTCATACAACAATACGCTGTAAGGCATATGGAATACCATTAACAGTCAGCATGGTTACTTCTTCCCACCCAAGGACGGAGCGAGGTAGTGTCCGGAAAGCAAGGAAGGAGAAAGCACACTAGAGGTGGAACTATCAACATGTCAAGAGAAATGAGCTAGACACTAATTCACTCACCATTCTAGCTTCTGGATTCCTGGCTCCTACTGCCATTAACCACCCAAACTTATCTTCTTTTTTTCTCGTTTTTTATGCATTTCACACAATGCGTCAGATGTATTCAGATACATTTAAAATCATTCCAGGAAAAGGTGTATATATAGCCCCAATCGCTGCAGTCTTTACATGCCTACACGAGAGAGTGAACGAGAAAGAGAAAGAAAAATGAAAGAGGCAGAGACAGAGACAGAGAAAAGTGAGAGATGGCAAAGAACTCATGCAGTGGTTGTTGCCTCTAAACCCCCACGGGACAGGAATAGCACTGAATACTACAATATGTAGAGAAAAGTTGTTCAGTACAAAGCCTGAACCGTGTGTGTGTGTGTGTGTGTGTGTGTGTGTGTGTGTGTGTGTGTACCATAAGGGTGAGTGCTATGTATGGCCTCTACTGGAATGACGTCACTATAGCGATCAATATACTACAAAAGTGGACAACAATAATGTTTGGCTTATGATAAGACCAGCTAAAGGCCCTATACAAAGGTTGGTCCATATATAGAGCACTTAACTGGAGTTTTCTCGTGCGTTGTGAAAACAGCCCACTCGGCGATATCAGTGTCTACCTGATTTTTTCCCATCTTCCGTAACTTATAGATAGATAGATAGATAGACAGACAGATAGACAGACAGATAGATAGTTAGACAGATAGGTAAAGATAGATAGATAGTGATCGCTCTTCTCCATCCAGTGATTGCCTAGTTGATGTTCATAATCATAAGGCAACCAAAATGTCTGCGCTCCTCACACCAGCAGACTTAACCATCCCCACAACACACAGGATATACCAAGTCTAGCGGGCAATACATGAACCACTCTGAGGATAGTTGTGGACAGGGCCGGGATTCACCAACAGACATACGATAAACTCCCTCTCATAACTTACATTTATTACTGCAGGAAGGAAAAGGAGGGAGTAGAACCTCTCCGTAAATTTTATTCCTTCTAAAAAAAAAGTCTTGGTTTGGAGAGGAAAAGTATCGTAGTTGTATTTGTTTCTGCAGGGGGGACGAGGAAGAGAGACGGCATAAGCTTCCCATATCACTTGTTCTTCCTGCAAATAACGTTCTGGGTTACAAGAGGTATATATCGTATGTTTATTTGTGAATCCAGGGTGAGGTGGAGTGGGTAGGTGTCATGCAGGCCATCGCTATACAGTATCTGTGTTGGTATGAGGACACACACCACCAGTAATACCATCCCCAATTCACTACCGGTACTGCCTTTTATTTTGGGTCATAGTGTAAGTGCAGTCATTGATAGAGTTCGTAGTGCCTCTTCCTTGGCGATTTATTTTACATATTACACGTGAGCATTATCTTGATAAGTTATTTATATCGTTTTGATATTCACTAAGTTTGCATAAATAACACACAAAACGATACTGAGGTATGCTGTCCAAAATAAATCTCTAAGGTAGAAGTGTAACGAAGTCTCCAAAGCTACTGAGAATATGTCCATAAAACGTTGCAGTTATGGGCTGTACTCACGTTGGCACTGGAGGCTTTGTAGCACCATTTTATCAGCGATTTGTTATGCATAATACGTCTTTAATTTCTTTGACGCTGTGTTACTTATTTTAGTATCGATATAGTTTGCCTCAGCTGATAATGCTGTGTCATGAAGCCTCGTATGCCACCTTGAATATGGCTCTATTTCTGTTTATTTGGTTTTATCCCCAAACGTATCCTGGGAAGACTATCTCAACTCTCACTCTCAGTTACCTCATCACCATCATCATCATCATCATCATCATCATCATATGACCTCCATGCACCTAAAGATGAGGTGAAGTAGAACCCAAAACGCAAATTCAAGCCGCGGAATCCTGTCTCCCGCTCACAGGCCTTACTAATTACACCTATTTTCTGTTCATTTATAAATGCACTTAACTACAAAGTCAATAAAAAGTTGCTGCCGCTCTCCTCCGATGTCAGTTTTAGCTGGCAATCCCACACAACACACTGGGATCCGTATCAAAGCACTTGGATTAACTGCTACTTTAATGGTACAGCAGTGGGCGGGAAAACGAGGACCCGAGATCGAATTACTGGATGAGGGTCTGGTGACACTGTGGTCGGCATTGAAAGTACAGTATTGTGACCCTTACTGTCTGATCGTGTGGGTCGTATGAAAAGCTGTTTTAATACCCCGTTTCACGGAGCTACGTCCTGAACTAGCCGTTTTTCACCACCACACATGATGCAGGTGGTAGTGAAAATCCCCTTGCCCATGCCGTTGCCTGGTGAACCGGGATGTTTTTACAGTTTTTGAACGTCACGATCGGACAACTCTGAGTACATTCGATCAGGGTCTCTGTGGGCAGAGGCTTCTAGCTGTAACCAACTGTATACAGATTTGATCCTCCGTAAATTACTTCAGTACTCTGGCACGTCACTAAAACATCACAAATACCATGTAGAACAGCACTGAATCAGGTATCTCTCATTTCGTTGGTGCGGATAGTGTGCATTGCCATGCACTGTAGGTCATGTGTGTGTGTGTGTGTGTGTGTGTGTGTGTGTGTGTGTGTGTGTGTGTGTGTGTGTGTGTGTGTGTGTGTGTGTGTGTTTACTAAGTAGTGGTACACACAAAATTTGAGTTAAACTTGTTACCCTGTCTCCAAATCTATTTTTATCCTAACGTGTGTGTGTGTGTGTGTGTGTGTGTGTGTGTGTGTGTGTGTGTGTGTGTGTGTGTGTGTGTGTGTGTGTGTGTGTGCAATAAAGAAAAGTTTTCATCATCCGGACCCAGTTGCCAAACAAAGATGGAGTGTGGCTATCCAAAACACGGTTCCTATAACTCTCTAGGAACACAGTCAGATGACAAGGGAAGACCAACATGTATAACTCCCCCCACCTCATCTGTGCTTGGGAGGTACTTTACGAGGCTGCTACTACACAAGTGCGAGGCAGTGAGATCACAACATCTCAACATCACTTCTAACACCAAGCAGGGAACACATTGGAACGGTCTTCCTGTCTGTCTTTTTCTCTACCAATGACCCCCGTATTTTAATATTAGTGACTCTTGAATCTGACTCTCTCTTATTTTGATTTTCCTTGGAAAGAACATCTTTGTGGGCGTCTAACCTTTAGTTTTTATTATTATTATTATTATTATTTTAAAAACTTACCAACCAAAAGTCATTAACTCCTTTGAGATCACTTGATGGCAAAATGTCAGGCTGGATTCTCGATGTAATTAGTAACCAAGGAGATTCCATCCTACCTCGTAACTATGACTCATCAAGAATTCATGCAGCCACGCCTCAGTATTCATATAGTGGGAGTAGCCTAGCTCGGTTCATTCTAATGAAAACAAACCAACTACTGTATACTACTGTATTTCCACTTCTGTCCCAAGGCAGGTAACAAAAAAAAAAAATCAGTTAAAAAGTAGATAAATTCGGGTACAGGACATCGGATATAATAGCTCCTGAGCAGTTTATTGTCATAGCAACAAAAGAAAATAATAAAAAAAAAAAAATGTCAATGTTGCGGAAGAGGGACAAAGAGAACATTGTGGAGTATTGGCGGCGTGGGAACGGAGGGAAGCGAGATGTATACGGTGCGAGGATCTGTGTGTGTGTGTGTGTTTGGGCTAGGTTACGTTAGGTTAAGTAAGGTTAAGTTAGGGTAAATTAGGTTAGGTGAGATTAAATTAGGTCATTCTGGTGTTGTTGGGGTAGGATGGGGTGGGATGGGAGGGCAGCGGGGTATGATATCAAGAAGGCAGGAATTAAGAGTGTGTTTGCTTACAGGCATGACGGCGGAGGATGAAGCGTTATACAGTGCCGTCGCCCCCTCCACGAACCAGGTCAGTCTCTCTCTCTCTCTCTCTCTCTCTCTCTCTCTCTCTCTCTCTCTCTCTCTCTCTCTCTCTCTCTCTCGTGTGTGTTTTCATTCTGCTCTATAAAGCATGTATATTTTGAAAACTACAAGCTACGTCATTCTTTCAGTCTGAGCTACGTTCTCCCAGTGATATTGGCAAAACTATTTACAGTATTTACACACTACATTTCATCTCTCGAGAGGCTCATATTCTTGTGGGGTTAGGAGTTTTTCAAGCACATTTTGTTTATTGATTTATACTACATACTTCCCACTGTTCGCTTGTATATTCTGTCTTTAATTCTTTAGCTGTGATTGCTACTCTGCCTTTATTGCGACTCACGTAGGCAGTATTATTAAGCATTATAAATTCCATGGGCACAAAAAATATCAAAGCTATTGCCATCACCGTTCTGGCTGCGGTTATAGAACTTAATCTTAAATTTCAGTATACGACCGAATTAATTTATTTAAGTTAGATATTCATCGTTCGTTCTTTCGTTTAAAGATTCCCTGCACCTAGAGTGCAGGCCGGGCCATACATTAGCCCGGTCAGTGGGGTATGGGCTGGTTAAAAGGCAGTAAGGGGGGAGGACAGGACCTGGGGATTGCCCAGCACTCACGTCCTGTCTCCTGGCTGGCTTTGTGGTGTGTGTGTGAGAGAAATATTCACCGCAGCCAAAGGGTTAATATCAAAACAGACTGCAAATCTGTACGGGAATATGAACACGTCCTATGCAAAGATAAATAAATAAATAATAAAACTAACTTACTAAGAAATATGTGCTGAGACACTGCTGAACCTACGAGAATATGGCCATCTCTAACCCTTGGACTCCTAGGATTTCTTGTGACAGCTAAGTTTTCTAGTGTTAAGCTAAACAGAGGGTGAAACGTATATTGCACCCTCCAGTCTCGTGTGTTGCTTGGACGGCTCAGTCTGGTTTTGTGAGGAACGAAGGCTCTTTGGCTGCTTCATGAATTTGTTAATCAACCATGCAATCAATGGACGCAGAAAGTAGACACTAGGTTATGTTAAAAAATAGAATGATGCAGAGTTGACACTGGTAGAGCTGCCTGAGCTGTCCTCGCAACACACAAGAATACGGTTACGGTATATATAGACCACCCTGTATAATTCGTAACTGAATCAACTGAATGCAAAGGGCTATTCCAAATAGTTTTTAAAGCCTCTCATTGTTAGATGTATCTTGACTTAACAGTCTGCTGGTGTTGCCCTGAATACAATACAGCGTGCCTCCTCGTGCTGAAAGTTATTCATTTACTTATTCATTTTTTCATTTACGTGTACGCCTCTCTAATCATAACAACAATTCTTTTAATTCCTTCTTTTTTTTTTTATTCTTCTTGCTGCTGCCAGACGATTTTTCTCAACTCAGGAAAGATCTCTTGTACTTAAGGGGTTAATTGTGTATCTAACCTCTCCAGTTCAAGAAGTGAATCCTAAGCTGAATAAAATCGTCCGGAGGTAGCAAGCATAGAATAAAAAATACGTCACCGGATACGATTCCCCTTGGCTGAATAAAATCATGTGGGGTTAATCTGAATAAAACCCACAAGTTCAATAGCCATGAAAAAGAGTTAATGTATACAGACAATTTCCAACCTTCTGACCCCATGTGAGTTCCCTGAGCTAAAAAAAAAAAAAAAAAAAAAAAAAAAAAAAAAAAGAAAATGCTCTACTGGGTTGTATTTGGGTGCCCGTTTTCTTGTGCGGTTGGGGAACTTGCCACTTCCTTAATTCGTTATGTTTCAGTAATTCCATTCATGCTGTTTATACCTCTGTCGTCTTTCTAGTATGAGCATCGTGTGTATAAATAACCAACAGAAAATATTAAAATGTCTTATATAAAACTAAATTGGTAAGGGGAACCTGTCAAAGCGATGAGCGTTATGAGCCTTGGTTTCGTGTCACGTATAGGATGACTGCACTGCGCCTTTCTCTAATTCACAATCATGGACGCAATTAGACATTTTATTTTGGGTAACACTGGACGTAGTACCTGTTCAGCAAGGGAAGATCGTTGCTAGTCAGAGGGTTAAAATCGAAGCTGTATAACACTTTCCTAGCTACTAACCCAACTATTCAATTCAAGGTAGGTGATATAATTTATTGTTTTACTCTTGCAAGTAACAGACGATTTTATTCGTCCTAGTCTTATCGACCTAAAGGGCTTAGATATAGTCTTCACTAACCTGTCCGCTGATAATCGTCCCTCCAAAGTTGTCAAATCATCTGTAGGTAGCACGAACAAAGTAAGAAAAATGCTGCACAGGACTGATGGATTTAACAGTTTATTCAGGCTAACACTGGACGGTTTTATTCAGCTGAGGTAATTTTTTTCCTAACACATAATGTACTGACTTCATATCAACACAAAACACACACTTCTCTCACCCTTTAACCCCTCCAGTCCCATGACATATTTCCTATTTTCTTCTCGCTGCCAGACACACGATTTGATACAGTTTAGGGATGGCCTTTCACTCTGTCCAACCCCTCCAGTTCAGAATATCTCTCGTATGCTAAGTAATTTTTTTTCTTATGACGATATCAGAAATGAAGAGATAAATATTACATCATCTGACTGACGGAGTTGATGGTTTCTTTGTACTAACCAGTGTTTTTGACAATTTTATCCACTGACAAAGGTAATCTGTGGACATCTATTACTATAGACTGTCCACCTTAACTCGGCTTAAGATTGCCACATCTTCATTTGAAGGATGGGCTACAAAGATAGATTAACACTATCAAGTGGTGTTGGTCACAAAGAAGTGCTATGAAAAGGATGGAGACCCTTAATATTGTATTATTCTGCCACTGAACTACGAGAATTAAGTGGCAAAAGGACGAAAATCTCTGCAAAGTTAAAGTGAACTAACAATAGACTCCTCGTTAATCAGTGCATAGCTTGACTTCATCAGTATATCAAACGGTCATCTATATTTAGCCATACATCATTCTGCATTCGCTGATCATCGTGTCTTCTCGCTATGTTGTATCTGTCTTTCTGTCCAGTTCAGTCTGTGTGAGCGTGTATACCTGGTTAATTCCATGCCGGTGTATTTTTACCTTAATCCACCTGTCACCCTGCCTGTGTACGACTACCATACCTGTGTATCATAAAAGACTACTAAAGTACGCGTATATGAGAGTTAGGAGGCTGGAAACTCCTATTCTTTTTTATACTGGTGTTGTGTTGACTCCACTTCCCAGCACTCGTATTGCGGGCAGCCATGTACTATCACCAGTAAAACATCACCCATGAATCCATCAGCGCAGTTCCCTCTCTTCCACATTTTTCTTTCCTCTTCCAGCATCACAGAGTATCTTTCCTTCTCATGCATTTGTGTGTGTGTGTGTGTGTGTGTGTGTGTGTGTGTGTGTGTGTGTGTGTG
>NC_137007.1:27977200-27992200 GCF_032717465.1 Coenobita brevimanus | reverse complement strand
AAAAAAAAAAAAAAAATGAGTATAGTTCTTCTTGCATTAGGTCGACGTAAGTCCAGGGAGTCAGAAAAATACCAAATAAAAAATTTTGAGGATCGCACGCGACACGACAGCGCAAAATTGTCAAAAATTACGGCACGCGAAAGTATGCGAAAATCATTTTTTCCACCTTATGGCCAGAATTGGTCACTGTGGGCTCCATAACTGTATGGAAACAAAAAAATGGTATTTGGAAACATTTTGTGATGGAAAGACTGCAGGGATACTGTTATTGGGAAGTCATTTCGAACTGAAGAAGTTAGAGTTTACTTTCATTAAACTCTTCAGTACGAGGCCTTTCCTGAGGTGAATAAAATCGTCTGACAGTGACAAGATTAACTTAAGACAGACGTCCTTGGCTGAGGGAATGAAATTGGCAACTCTTATGTTTTGTCTGTCATTCTTTTCATCTTTCTCATTTGCTGAAGTCCTTGCACTTCATTTAAACCCCGCCATAAATATTTTAGTATCTGCAGCCTCAAAACAACTTTAAAGGACTTTGGAAGGATTTGTAGTAGTAAGGGTGTTAACTACGACTGTTTAAAACCCCTTCCGTTCGAAAAGCTTCCTAGTAGCCGAATGAAATCGTCTAGAGATAGTATAAACCAATGTAAAAGACGTCCTCGGGCTGAAGGGATTTTATATATATATATATATATATATATATATATATATATATTATAATATAATATATAGATAGATAGATAGATAGATAGATAGATATATACATAATAGTGAAAAATAAATACTTGTGATTTTTTTTTTTTTACAGAAACTTATTAGCACTCATGTGGTCGAAGCAACGCTTAGTATTGTATTCCAGCTGACGCTAGACGATTTTATTCAATTGAGAGAGAGAGAGAGAGAGAGAGTCATAGCGGCGTGGTTGTTAATACGGTCGCCATTAACTTTTTTGTGGTCGGGACAAATCTAGTATTATATTCCAGTTAACGTCAGACGATTTTATTCCGCTGACATAATTGGCCACAGGAGCTTGTTATTACTGTCAACATCATCCCTGCCATTGTCCAGACAGCTTGAGTATTCTATTTCGTTTAACGCCATACGACTTTATTTATATGAGAGTCAGTCAAAGAAGCTTGAGTGTGCGGCGAATTTCCGTGACTTGAGCAAAACCGTTGAAAAATGTTAGTATCCTAGATTTCTCTTGAGCACAGTAAGTCACCTGACGTTTGCCGAAATAAAATGCAAATTAGGTATTTCACAGCTAAAATGTTGACCGCTTCACCCCGATGACGTATTACTATTATTATTTAATTCTTTGTACCTTCAGACGATTTTTTTAAGTTACGGGGAGACTATCGAACTAAAGTAGTTAGATACAGCCTTCATTAACCCACAGAATAACAAAAGGCACTCTTGAGGTGAACAAAATCGTCCACATCAAAAATCTAATGTACTGTAATCGTTTGTGTGTGTGTGTGTGTGTGTGTGTGTGTGTGTGTGTGTGTGTGTGTGTGTGTGTGTGTGTGTGTGTGTGTGTGTGTGTGTTGCAGCCAAAAACTGGAAAAAAGGATTTTGATGAAACTTGCCAGGATGGTTAGAATTGGGTCCCAGATGGACCAGCATCAATTTCATGTCGATTTATATATATGTATATATATATATATATGTATATATATATATATATATATATATATATATATATATATATATATATATATATATATGTTGAAGGGGTGTTTTAGCCCCTAATAATCGTTCCCACTGATGTTAAAATAAGCTCATGCGGAAGTGGCGGTGTGGCACTTCCGTGGATTCTTTTCATACGTGTTTGCAAGGGGGGGGGGGGGAGGGATTGTACATATACACTCCGATGTCTCTTACTTCATTCAGCAAAAATTTGTGGTAGCTGAGGTGGAGGTGGTAGTGATGGTGGTGTCTGAGATGATGGTGGTGGTGAAGTTGATGGCAGCTGCAATTATGATGATGGTGGTGGTGGATGTGGTGGTAGTGTTGTTGGTAGCTGTGATGATGGTGGTGGTGGTGGTGGTGGTGGTGTTGTTGGTAGCTGTGATGATGATGATGATGATGATGATGATGATGATGATGATGATAATGGTGTTGGTAGCTGTGATGGTGGTGGTGGTGGATGCATTTCGGGAACAGCTCTCGTTTTGCAGGTCCATATGGCCGCAAAGCACTTGCTCCAAAGCGAAGCGTGGTTCAGAGACGACTGTAATTTGGACAAATACTGGGCGGCCCAAAAGGGCCGCGAGGCTCTTGTAAACTAATACATCATCGGAGAATTTGGGACAACTCTAGTACGCCATTCTCACAAACGCCAGGCGATTTAATTCATCGGAAAGGTAGCCATAAGAGCATGTGAGAGTTAAAAACAAGTACCAATATTATATTGACACTGATCAGAGCGTCACCCACACATCGCCTCCACAAGGGCGGTTATGTAAACCTCCCATTAATCTTGTGTTATTCCCGATTAAATTCACCACCGCCCGTCATCAGTGCTCTGTGATCGATGGAGTAAGCGACGTAAACAGACACAGACTCGTGAAGAAAAACATGCAGCGGAAACACATAGATGGAGTAGGCACAGACTGGTGGAGTAAACGACGTCAATGCGCACGGACTATTGGAGTAAGCGACATGAACACACAAAATTTTCGAGTAAACAGACGGGTTAGTGGAGTAAGCGAAAAAAAAAAAAAAATGCAGTCTGATGAAGTAAACAGATTGATGGAGTAAGCGACGTAATCGCGCGCAGAACAGGTGGCATAAACGACGTAAGCACATAAACAGACGGATTAGTGGAGTAAGCATGCTGAGAAAACACAGACTGGTGAAATAATTAGACTGATGGTGTAAGGACGCAAACACTCATATAATGATGAAGTAAACACAGACTGACGGGACAAACATGCTGAAGAAACACACATACAGGTTGTATGAACACAAACTGGTGAAGTAAAGGAAGCACACGTATAGGCGAAGTAAACACAAATTGGCGGAGGTAAATATGCTTGAGAAATATACAGATTGGCGAAATAAACACAGACTGGTAGAGTAAACATGCTGAGTAAACACACACACTTGTAGACTGGCAGAGCAAGCGACATAAATAAACGCCATGTGATACAGTATACAGTACACAGAGATTGGTAGAGCATGGGAAGTAAACACACAGACAAGTGGAGTAAACGACACACACACACACACACACACACACACACACACACACACACACACACACACACACACACACACACACTGCTGTAGTAAGTAAACTGAATAAGCACAAACACGGGTGCAGTAAATACAGATTGACGGAGCAAACACGCACACTAATGGAACAGTAGCAAAGACTGGCGAAGTAAACATAAAGACTGATGGATTTAACGTTGAGCTGTGAAATGTGAGCGCAGAAAAAACATATCGTGTTATGCTTTCTCCACCTTAACGTGAAGAATTTCACCATTTCACAGCTTACTCCCCGTGGCTCAATGGCAGAATAAAACAATGCTACAACTCTATGTCCATTCCGTAACACACTTTCCTGACAATCATATTCCAGTATCAGCCTCTTGTTACAGCTCAGCATTCAAGATGGAGAGATGATTGGAGTATGCTAAACAGCGGTAACATTGAGTAGTAAAATTGCTTAGATCATTTAGTGCTCTAAGTAAAACAAGAGATCATTAATATATACTAATAATTATACAGAACGATGGAGTTAAGTTTCTGGTGAAGTAACTGATCATGTTTTCCTCCAATCCTTCTGACTCCATTAACCCGTTCAGTCCAAGGACGTCACATTCATTTTTATACTTGCTGCACCAGGCGATTTTTTTTCTTCTTGGGAAGGGCTTACAGTAATGGAGGAATTAATGAACGCTATACCTGATACGTCCAGTTTTAAGTCTCTCCAAACCTTAATAAAGTCGTTCTAGAGACAAAAAATGAAATATAAAGGGTTTTGAGAATCAGCAAACTGAATGGATTCTCTCTCTCTCTCTCTCTCTCTCTCTCTCTCTCTCTCTCTCTCTCTCTCTCTCTCTCAAACGAAATTAAATGTTTTACAGCAGTCCATTATTATGCTTTTCTAGTTTTTCAAAGTTTGTTTCCCATAAATTCCTCTTCACCCAGTAGCATATTTGGCGAACTCACTGGCAACTACTGTAGATCGTCGCGTATTGTATTTTAGGGGACGACTGAGACTTGGAAAACAGTGATTATCTGCCTTACTGACCTTCGTGCAGTCGATAGGCATGAATCATAAGCTTTTTCCTTTACCTCATCGCACTTTCAATAACATTACATTCCCCAGCTCGTCATTAGATACAGCACCTCTTTTCACTTATACTCTTCCAGTACACCTCGCTCCCTCTACGCTCTCTCTCTCTCTCTCTCCCCTCTCTCACAGATATATATATATATATATATATATATATATATATATATATATATATATATATATGCCGTATAGATAGATAGGTAGATTAATAGACAGATAAACAGACAGATAGACAGATAGGTAGATAGATGGATAGATAGATAAATAGATAGATGGCTACAGCATATATAGATAGATAGAAAGATTTTGTAGATATATTCAAACCACTAAGGGATGCCTTTTACAGCGAGGTGAGTAGAATGGTGGCTGAGCAGGAAGCCGTTGACAGAAGTGTTAATGAACAGTACAGAGCTCTTAAGAACAACCTCCTGAGAGTTACTGATTCTGTGTGTGGATGGACAAGGGGTCCCCCAGGACAAAGTAACTTGGTTATGGGATGAGGCTGTAGGAGTTGTAGTTAAGGAGAAAAGAAGGCTTTTCCGGGAATGGAAAACGGGTGGTAACAAAGGGATAGTTGGCTGCCAAGCATAGGGCTAGGAGGTTTACATGGCAAAGTCTGAGTCTCAGAGACTTGATAACGGAAATAGTGTGGAAAGGGAAATCGTTATATTTAAGGTGGCAAATCAGATGAAGAGGGAAAACAAGGATATCACAGGTGAGCAGATTGTGAAGAATGATGAAGGAAAGATAGTGGTGAACAGTGAGATATTAAAGACACCCGGTGAGAGCATTACAGTCGGTTGTTGAATGAGGAGTTTGACTGGGACAGGGAAAGTTTGGAGCCAGCAGATCCAGTGTTTTGCCCTTGGCTTTTGACGCTGCTATTGTGAACTGAGCAATAGGCAAGATGCAAGTAGGGAAAGCAGCAGGCGTCTCTGGGTTGACTGCTGAAATGTTGAAAGCCTCGGGAGATATAGGAATGAGGTTAGTCCCTGACCTGATAAATACGATTATAAATGAGCGTGTTGTCCCAGATGTTTGGCTGAAGAGTGTATTTGTAAATGTGTGCAAGAGGATGGGTGATGCCCTGGAAGAAGGATATTATAGGGGCATAAAACTTTTGGACCAGATAATGAAGGTAATGGAGAGAGTTCAAGGTATGATTAGAGAAAGAGTAAATATTTATGGGATGTAGTATGGGTTTATGCAATGCAAAGGGACCACTGATGCCATATTCACTGTGCGACAGCTTCAGGAAGAATATATAGGAAAGAAGAGGGATCTTTACTTTGTTTTTGTTGATTTCGAGGAGGCCTTTGACAGAATCCCTAGGAAGGTGGTGATGTGGACAATGAGAAAGCTTGGGATCGAGGATTGGCTGGGTAGGGTGGCTATGGCTATGTATGTGGGTGCTCGCGCCCAGATAAGGGTGAATGGAGATTTGAGTGATGAGTTTTCTGTGAATGTTGGCATGCATCAGGGGTTGGTCTTAAGCCTCTTATTGTTTATCATGGTACTTGAAGCCCACTCACGTGGCTTCAGAAATGGACTCCCTAGGGAGTTGTTGTATGCTGATGATTTGTTGTTGATTGCTGAAAATGAAAGGGAGGCAGAGGAAATACTTAGGAAATGGAGAGCTGGTATGGGGCACAAGGGCCTAAGAGTAAATGCAGATAAAACAAAAGTGACGATATCTAGGGCTGGTGCAAGGCCGTCTTGATATACAGGCCCGGAGGAGACTGATGACGTCACAGGCGGTGGCCACAAATTCCCCCTGCCTTTGCCTCTCTCTCTCTCATGCGTATACATTTAATATTTGCATACTTATGTATGGCCATTATTATTTATTGATGATTATTGGTGTTAATACTAATATTAGTTATTATTATTTATTATTATGATAAACATTAAAAATTACACTGTTCCCGAATTTAACCCGTCCCGTCCCGTCGACGTATGGGTGCGTTGCAACATTTTGCATTTGCCAGTCCTGGCGACGTACTGGTACGTCATGCAACTGCAAGGTCCCTAATTTGCACAATTTTCAATTTTTGCGTGTGATTTTTCGTACGTATACACGGGACACCTTCTTCTATTCTCCTACAAGATGCCAAGCAGGGACAATGCCTTACACCACATAACCTCCTCCCTCCCACCCTCACGCCATTGTCACAGCAATTCACCTGTAACCAGTGACCTGGCCAGTAAAGATATTCAGGGCCAGAGTGATTCCCCAATTGATGACAATGTGGAGGACAAAGTTTACATAGCATTAGAAGAAGAAACAGTCAGAAATAATGATCAGCTAAAGTGGCAAAAAAAGGTCAGGTATGGTGATTAGTTAGTGAGTGAAACAATGCTTATAATGCCTATATTACTGCTTGAAAACCAATATACTCTCATACTACATATAAATTCGTACCAAGTAAATAAATAAATACCGTTTATGAGTTGTGTGAAATAGTTACCCTCCCATAGAACTCGTTTTCTTTGGTGCCAGCATGTTAGAAAACCCAGTCAGGTAAGGAGGAACTCCTACCTGGATCGAGTATTTTAAACCTCAGGTGAGCGATTTCTCAATGAATTTTCGATGTTTCTCACCAAAAGTGGAGGTTTTAGCCAAAAAAAAAAAAAAAAAAATCGAAAATACCTCGGGATTGGGGGATGTCGGAGGTGTGGAAAACCTCGGGACGTGACGGGTTAAGGCCTAAAACATTGTAATGAATAGATGTGTTCATATGCAAATTTTATAAGATATTAGAATACCTTTCTGTGTAAAGATAAGATTATTTATCACTGTACAAACTGAAAATAACTTTTACTTGCACGGTAAAATAATACACACAAATCCGGGTTGGCAACAACGTTGTTGGCCCACCTTTTGTGTACCTGGATTTTGAATAAGCCCACTTGAATAAACCCAATATTATGTCCACTTTACTGTTTTTAATGCATCTATTAACAGTAAATCTGCATGAATTCCCAGGGAATTTGAAAAATAAGGTATAAATAACCTACACACAGGTAAAAGACTGAATTGCTGAAGAAAGCGGAAACAGTACACCAAAGGAAGAAAATATAAACACTATACGTATATACATAATCAACCATTATTGTATAGGTTAAGCTTCTATCTACCACTGAATTGCATCGCATATAATATATGGCACATTATATTACATTATATATACAGTATATATATATATATATATATATATATATATATATATATACATATATATATATATATATATATATATATATATATATATATATATATATATATATATATATATATATATATATATATATATATATATATATAAAGGCACATTATATTATAATGTGCCTTTTTTTTCTTAGGCTAGGTATAGGTAAATACAGCTATATAATTATATAAGGATATTGCTATATAACTATATTCCAATCATCGGTATTTTTTTTTTCTCTCCTTGTGAGGTAAGGTCAGATTAGTTTATTATCCATCTAATGGCTTCTACCATAAAACAGTGCAACAACTTTATCTAACTGTAATGGGGACTAAATTAATTTTATACAAAATAATGGGTATTAAAGACTTGCCCAACAGCAGTTTTACCAAACTGATATTTGTCCTTTAAATAAGTTTTCTTGTATCATATTTTTATTTCTATTTGTGCTCTAACCGGCGCAAATCTCTTTTCAAGTCCCTCTCATCAAACTATAGGAAACATAAGTATCAATAAAATAGACCCCGACCTGGCTAAAATTCATATTTAGCTAACAACTCTTCTCATCATTTAGGCATAAGATTTAGGCAAAGGCATTACATTTGGCTTTGGGCAGACCCATTCACATTTATTCTTGGGATAGGATAAGCCTATGCACATTTTTCCTGGCCTGGGCTTGGCCTATGCACATTTTTCTTGGCATGGGCTAGGCCTATACGTTTCTTCCTGCCTAGACAAGGCCCATCCATAAATGTTTTTGCTTGGCCTGGGCTGGGCTTATGTTTCTTCTTATCCTAGGCTAGGCCTATACTTTTCTGTTGATATCCTTGTTACCTAGATATTTCACTGAATACATAGAATTAAAAGAATAAATCAAGCTACCATGGAGTAGCCTAGGTTATTTTGCACGGAATGAAGGCATCAGTAACCAAATTAGCATCTCAATACGACTGTGATCCACCAAAATATATTATGCACAGTTAAAGAACACTGAGAAACTTAGGCTGTTGTAATTTCGTTGCCTAACGTATTACGAGAACTACTTTACTAGATATCCACTGTTGACAGTCTGATACCTCTAATATCTCATTTAAAATGCTTTCAGTAATAGCAATGATTGTTTTCATGCATTCTAGTATGGCTATACATATTTAATAATACGTGTATAGCTTAATGTGAACGAAATCCAGATGGTAGAGAGGAAAAATTTGAAATAAGTGGGTGAATTGCAGGCGTGCCTCACTGTTTAAAACGTGGCGGATGGGCTGGCGGAATCAAGGTGGGTCTTGGGCGGAATAATACAATGGCCACCGATTGTGACGTCACAGTCAGATATTGGCGGGAGACCCGGGCCTGTTCAAATCAAGACGCCCTTGGCTGGTGGTGGTACTGTCAGGAAGAGAGAGAGTGGCCATGTGGGATTTGCCACGAGGGCGTGGGAAGCAATGCCATCTTGTGCAGTGTTTGTGATAAGTGGGTGCATAAGAGATGTAGTGATATTAGAGGTAGACTGCGAGATTATGTTGATTTCATGTGTGCCGTGTGTTGACGAGAGCACGTGAAGATTGTCAGGCGCGAAAGGACTGATCTTGCCAGTGAATCTCTTGTGTGAGAGAGTTTTGTTATCTGGGAGACATATGTGCTGGAAGTGAGGCTGGAGCTAGATCTGTGGCTAGAGTGAGGAGTAGTTGGAAAAAGTTCAGGGTGATGTTGCCTTTCCTGGCATTGAGACGACTCTCCCTCCTTGCTAAGGGATCTTTGTATGCGGCATGTGTTAGGAGTGTAATGCTGTATGGCAATGAGACCTGAGCAGTAAAGGAAGAGGATATTAGCAGGCTCAAACGTACAGAAATGCACACACGCCGCAACTCAGCCAGGAGACAGGGCGTGTGTGCTGGGCATTCCCCAGGCCCTGTCTTCCCCCTTACCTTACTCAAGACAACCACCACCAATCGGGCTACAGCAAGGCCCGGTCTCCTCGAATGAGGAGAGAATGAACAACAACAACGTACAGAAATGACAATGATTAGGTGGATGTGCAGTGCGCCCCTGAGTGCAAGGCCTGAGGGAGCAAGATTTGCGGTGGAAGAGTTGAGAAGTGGGATAGGACTGGAGTGTATTGGTGTTGTGATGAGGAGAGGTAGATTGAGATAGTCTGGGCATGTGGAGAGGATGGGGATGATAACAGAGTGCAGAAAATGAGAAATGTTAACGTTAGGGGTAGGGTTGCGAGAGGTAGACCGAAAAAGATCTGGGATGAAATTGAGCGTAACCTCAGGGATAAGGGACTCAATAGGGAAGCTGCCAGAGATCGAGCAATCATGGAGAACAGCCATTAAGTGACCATGGCCGACGCATGCAAGCATGTTGAAGCCTTTAAAAACGAAACGAAACTATCTATCTATCTATCTATTGCCAGACGCCTCAATCCCGTTTGGGGTGGCCACAAACAAATCGCCTCCAAGTCGCCCTGTCCCCCGCCATTTCACTGCCCTGCTCCCAACTCACACCCCCCTCTCTCATATACCTCTCCACCCCATCCCTCCATCTCATCCTCGGCCTCCCCCTCCCTCTCTCCCCCTCCACCTCACTCATATACACTCTCTTCGTCAGTCTTTCACCCTCCATCCTCTCCACATGGCCAAACCACCTCAGTGTATTCCTCATAACGCTTCCTATCACATCCACATCCACACCACAACGTTCCTTTATATCCTCATTCGTCAGCCTGTCTCTCCACGTGACTCCACAGGCTCCTCTTAAATAACTCATTTCCACTGCTCTCACTCTTGACTTGTGTCCTTCCAACAATGTCCAAGCTTCACTTCCGAACGTTAGAGTTGGTATCACAATACTGTCATGTAGTAACTTTTTCACTTCCATGTTCACTTCCCTGTTTCTTATCACTGCTTTCAAGGAACCAGCAACCTTTCTTCCCTGCTGTACCCTTTCAAGCACTTCACCCTCCAAACCTCCATCCTTACTCATCACACTACCCAAATACATAAACGTACTCACATTTTCCAATTCCTCACCATCCAACCTCGCTGTACATTCACTAATTTCACCTCTCTCAAAGACCATCACTTTACTCTTCCCTACATTCACCTTTAGGTGTTCACGCACACACATACTGTGTATATATATATATATATATATATATATATATATATATATATATATATATATATATATATATATATATATATATATATATATATATATATATATAACGTCCGGCCTATCGCTACCGAAGTGGGGTCGATACAGCCAATGTATCTCTACCAAGTGGCTTAGGCTGTCTGGTAGAGATTGTATGTAGGGTGAGAAGTGCTTGTAAGTGTAATTGTAGTGTTGAAATGGCTTTGGATGTGTATGTAGTCTGTGAACCAAGTGTAATCGGTCTGCGCAAGCCGACTGGGTGCAAGCTTTATGGTATGCGACACTGGTTCAACCACAGCACCTGACCGCCAAGCAGTACTCGTACATGGCCAGAAGAACGCTCCCAAAGTTTATTACTCTGGCAGGGCGCGAACCCTTGTTCTTCAGTGTACGAAAACGCACACTTTACCACTGAGGCTCCATATATATATATATATATATATATATGGCGACCATCATCCACTCACTTGATGTAGTGCTGCCTACTTCTTCCTTAGCCTTTATCATTCTTTTTCTGTGCCTGTCGTCCTCTCTTCCTATTTCTCCCATCTTTCTTGTCACTTATTGCTTTTCTTTCCTTCACAGGTGGCATTACATTGAGTGACAAGCCAAATGGTTTCCTGTAAGCCAAGAAACCATTTACAATGCTGGTTGGTAACCATATAACCAAATCATACGTGCTCCCTACGTGTCAGCAAGTGGGTTGGTGGAGGGTTAGTGCCCCTCCCTGTAAAACAAATAACTCAAAGTCAAATGGCCACCCCTTACGGGATTATGGCGTCTGGCAATATATATATATATATATATATATATATATATATATATATATATATATATATATATATATATATCTATATATATAATCAGCCATGAGGAGTCCACTGCTGGACAAAAGCCTTTTTTAACCCTTTCCATGACACAACATTTTGCCCGTCACTGACATGTTACCTCTGCGGCTTTTTTCTATCTCATCTCCACCTTATGTCAGATCGTTTCTTGCTACGCTTTCCATCTCTAGGGGTCCAGTCAGTTAGTCTCTTACTCCACTTGTTGTCATCCTTCTTGCTACATGCCCTGTTCCTCTCCATTTCTGCTCTTTAATCACTTCCAAAACATCTTTCACTTTGGTTTGCTGTCTCATCCATGATGCTGTCCGCTTGTCTCTTTAGTGTCACTCCCAACATAGATCTCTTAATTGTTCTCTGTGCACTTCAAAATTTATTTGTCATTGCTTTTGTCAGTTTCCAAGTTTCAGAACCATAGGTAATGGTTGGTAATATGTACTGATTGTACACTTTACGTTTAAAACAATTTGGTAGTGAGCTTTTCATGATGTTCCTGTGCCTACCAAATGCTTGCCATCCCAGGGTGATTCGCCTTTTTATATCATGATCCTTATCCTTTGTTAGCTTAATCAGTTGGCCTAGGTGATTGTACTCTTCTACTTCCTCCAGAGCTACTTCTTAGTCCTTGATTACTCTGCGGTTTGCGTTATCATTATACGTGACTTCTGTTTTACTTCTGTTCATTTTCAGACCTACCTTAAGGCGTTCTTTATTTAGGTCATTAGGCATAACTTGTAACTCTTCTGTGTTTTCTGATGTTAGAACGATGTCATCTGCAAATTTTGGGCGGTTAAGATTCTCCCCATCAATGTTTAGTCTTATATTTTCCCATGAGGGTGTTCTAAAAATGCCTTCAATGCATGCTGTGAACAGCTTAGGTGAAACTGTGTCTCCGTCTCCCTGTCGCACCCCCTTGCCGATCTTGATCATCTCTGTATCTCTGTGTAGCCGTACTACTCGTACTGCTGTGCCCTTCACATATATATATTCTCGTCGGAGTTTTTTATGTTTCATTTATACCTTGTTCCTGCAATGAGCTCAGTATAGCCGTTGTTTCTACACAGTCAAAAGCCTTTTCATAATCCAGGAGAGCTAAGCATAGTGGTTTGTTAAACTCTGTAGTTTTCTCAATTAGCTGATTCATTGTATGTAAGTGGTCCATGGTCGAGTATCCTCTTCTGAATCCAGCTTGTTCTCGAGGGTGGTTTTCATCTAGGATTCTTTCCAACATATTTGTAACAACTTTAGAGAAGAGCTTGTAGATAAATGAAAATTAACTTATGTGGCGGTAGTTGCCTAGGTCTTTCTTATCTCCTTCTTGTGAAGTAGAATTACAATTGCCTTATACCAAGCTTCAGGAACATCTCCTTTGGCTAAAAACTAGTTGACTAGTTGGGTTAATTCAGAGTGGACTTCAGTGCCTCCCTCCTTCAATAGATCTGTTGTTATATCATCATCTCCTGGGGCTTTGCCCCTTTTCATTCCACTCAAGGCAAACTTTACATCGTCAACTGATACTTCTGGAACTTCATTGGTGTGTTTTACTACATTTACTGATAGAATTGCAATCCTTGAAGAGTACAACTTTTCATAGAACTCCTTAACTTTAGCCAACATTTGTTCTCTGCAGTTAATGATTCTCCATCGCTGTTTCACGAAGAAATAATTTGTTGCTTTCCTGTGATTAGTTTTCCCTGTGCTACTTTGAGAGTTTTCCCTTTTTTATGGTTTCCTCGAACAAGTCCACGTTCATTTCCTCTTTTCTTCACTCCGTCTTTTGTTGATTAGCTTGTTTAGTTCTAATCTCTACTTCATCTCGTCTGGTTCTGACTTTCAAAGTTTTTCTTGTCTTCATGAGGTTCATTGTTGTTTGGGAATATTCGTTTTTTCTTCTCAAGTTTGTGCTACTAATTTTCTCTGGTGCTTCATTTATTGCCGTTGTAAAATGTTCATTCGTCTTGTCTATATCATTTTCTAAATCACCAAGCATTTGAAATCTGTTGTGAATTTCTAACTGGAATTCCGTCTGATGTTCTTTAATTTTTTCTGAACAGATTTTCTTTCTGATAACGAGTTTATTTCTATCTCATCTAAAATTCAATTTAGCTGTACATTCCACCATTCTGCGATTATTCCCTGTTTACTTAATTGATGTCCGTGACATTGGTTACATTGTTGCTTTTGTCACCTATAATGAAATAAATTTTATTTTTTGTCATACCATTTGGACTTCTCCAGGTCCACTTACGATCTTTCCTCTTTTGGATGAAAATGTTCATAATTCTGAAATTGTACTTTTCTGCAAAGCTGACAAGGACTTCGCCCCTGTCACTCCATTTACTCATTCCCGAATTTCCCAATGCATGATTCTCCTGCTACATTTTTTCCAACTCTCCCATTGAAGTTACCAGTAATCACCAATATTGTGTGTGTGTGTGTGTGTGTGTGTGTGTGTGTGTGTGTGTGTGTGTGTGTGTGTGTGTGTGTGTCCGAGACTAAGCAAGTTGGTCCCGGTAGTTAACATGAGAGTGCCCAGCCTTACTATCCGTGAGTGGCATTAAGTGAGCAGTAAACCCCAACCATCCCTTGGATAAAAACCCGCATGGCCCAAACCAATTGGAGCGCCATAATCTGGTCATATGGTTACCACCCACCGTAGTAAATGGTTTCCTGGTGTCCAGGAAACCATTTGGCTTGTCACTTAGTGTAGAATCACCCTTAGACAGAAGGAAGAGTAACGAATGAAGGAAAGAAAACAAAAGGGGAAGGATGGAAAGGAAGAAAGGAAGAGAGGAAAAGGTAGGCACCAGAGAGCAGCATTACATCAAGTGAGTGGATGGTGAGCGTCACTACCAATATACTGTATATCTATATCTATATCTATATCTATATCTATATCTATATATATATATATATATATATATATATATATATATATATATATATATATATATATATATATATATATATATATATACACGCACATGTGTATGTTTATATACAGGAGGGAAGAGTAAAGTGATGGTCTTTGAGAGAGGTGAAGTCAGTGAATGTACAGTGAGGTTGGATGGTGAGGAAGTGGAAAATGTGAGTACGTTTAAGTACTTGGGTAGTGTGATGAGTAAGGATGGAAGTTTGGAGGGTGAAGTGCATCAAAGGGTACAACAAGGAAGAAAGGTTGCTGGTACCTTGAAAGCAGTGATAAGAAACAGAGAAGTGAGCATGGAAGTGAAAAAGTTATTACATGACAGTATTGTGATACCAACACTAACGTAAGGACGTGAAGCTTGGACCTCGTTGGAGGGACACAAGTCAAGAGTGAGAGTAGTGGAAATTAGTTATTTGAGAGGAGCCTGTGGAGTTACATGGAGAGACAGACTGACAAATGAGGATATGAAGAAGCGTTGTGGTGTGGATGTGGATGTGATAGGAAGCGTTAGGAGAAACACACTGAGGTGGTTTGGCCATTTAGAGA